>NW_028246793.1:0-239220 GCF_964263255.1 Lissotriton vulgaris | reverse complement strand
TCCCCCTCCCTTCCCTCCCCCTCTCCCTTCCCCTCATTCTTCCCCTCACCATACCCTCTCCCCTCCTCCCTCCCCTCACCCTCTCCCTTCCCGTCATTCTTCCCCTCACCCTTCCCCTCTCTCTTACCTCCTCCCTCCCCCTCACCTCTCCCTTCCCTCATTCATCCCCTCAGCCTTCCTTTCTCCCTTCCCTTCCCTCCTCCCTTCCCCTCCCCTTTCCCTCATTCTTCCCCTCGCCCTTCCCTCCTCCATCCCCCTCTCCCTTCCCCTCATTCTTCCGCTCACACTTCCCCTCTCCCTCCTCCCTCCACCTCCTCTCTCCCTTCCCCTCCTTCTTCCCCTCACCATTCCCTCTCCCTTCCCCTCCCCTCTCCCTCACCTTCCCTCCTCCCTCCCCTCCCACTCCCTTCCCCTCATTCTTCCCCTCACGCTTCCCCTCTCCGTTCCCTCCTCTCTCCCCTCCCTCCCCTCACCCTCACCCTTCCCCTCTCTCTTCCCTCCTCCCTCCCCCTCACCCCTCCCTTCCCCTCATTCAACCCCTCGCCCTTCCCCTCTCCCTTTCCCCCTCCCTCCCCTCCCTTCCCTCATTCTTCCCCTCACCCTTCCCCTCTCCCTCCCCTCCTCCCTCCACCTCCTCTCTCCCTTCCCTCCTTCCCCTTCCCTCCCCCTCTACCTTCCCTCACCCTTCCCTCCTCTTACCCTCCCCCTCCCTTCCCCTCACCCTTCCCTCACCCTTCCCTCCTCCATCCCCATCTCCCTTCCCATCATTCTTCTCTCACCCTTCCCCTCTCCCTCCCCTCCCCCCTCCACCTGCTCTTTCCCTTCCCCTCCTTCCCCTCATCCTTCCCCTCCCCTCTCCCTTCCCCTCACCCTTCCCTCCTCCCCTCCTCCCTCCCCTCCCCCTCCCTCCCCCTAATTCTTCCCCTCACCCTTCCCCTCTCCCTTTCCTCCCCCCTCCCCTTTCCCTTCCCCTCATTCTTCCCCTCACCCTTCCCTTCCCCTCTCCCTTCCCCTCACCCTTCCCTCCTCCCCTCCTCCCTCCTCTCCCCTTCCCTACCCCTAATTCTTCCCCTCACCCTTCCCCTCTCCCTTTCCTCCCCCCTCCCCTCTCCCTTCCCTCCTCCCTCCCCTCCCCTCTCCCTTCCCTCCTCCCCTCATTCTTCCTCTCGCCCTTCCCCTCGTTCTTCCCCTCACCCTTCCCTCCTCCCTTCCCTCCTCCCCCTCCCCTTTCCCTTCCCCTCATTCTTTCCCTCACCCTCACCCTTCCCCTCTCCCTCCTCCCTCTCCCTTCCCTCCTCCCCTCATTCTTCCCCTCACCCTTCCCCTCATTCTTCCCCTCTCCCTTCCCTCCTCCCTCCCCACTCTCCCTTCCCCTCATTCTTCCCCTCACCCTTTCCACTCCCATACCTCCTCCTTCTCCCTCCCCCTCTCCCTTCCCCTCATTCTTCCCCCTCCCCCTTCCCTCCTCCCTGCCCTCCCCCTTCCCCTCATTCTTCCCCTCACCCTTCCCCTCATTCTTTCCCTCACCCTTCCCCTCATCCTTCCCTGCTCCCTCCCTCCCCCTCTCCCTTCCCCTCATCCTTCCCCTCACCCTTCCCCTCTCCCTTCCCTCCTCCCTACCCCTTTCCCTTCCCCTCATTCTTCCCCTCCCCTTCCCTCCTACCTCCACCTCCCCTCTCCCTTCCCGTCATTCTTCCTGTTAGACCCGGGACCCTGGCCGGCCAAGACTCGCGTCGAGGTCAGTCAGGGATCGCCAGTTCTAAGTGTCAGGGCAAGGGAGTCACACACCAAGGCAACCCCTACTCGCCCTCTAGGTAACGTGGCGCGAGCAGTCAAGGCTAACTTGGAGGCGATGTAAGTTAAGTATCTGCGCACGCACCCCAGCAACAACACCCAAGGCCCACCACAAAGAAACACTCCACACAAGGTTATGTAAAATAGCCTTTGTATTATAAAAATATACATCAGATAAAAACACACATCTTATTACACAGTGCCAACAGACACGGGCGGAATTTAAAGGGATATTTGTACAGGACAGGGCCACCTGGACCACTGTCAAGGGTATCAGCACTTTTAGAAATAATTACTGTAGCACAAAAATATAACAGTAGAGAATACAACCAGTAATCACTGGTAACAGGACCTCTCTAGCACCACCTGTACTAGGGAGAAAACAACCACCTACATGTCACACTACCTGTAGGGGTGCAAGGATAAAACACATGATGTATCAACATTCAGAGGTGTAAAGGCACATGACGCATAAGCAATACATTCAGCGGTGCAGAATCAATAACCATTACCCCATACTCACAAGTCACCACCTGTGACTGTCCCGGTGTCCCAATGTCAGGGCCTAAACGTGGCAGTTGTCCACTAAGTGCTGGACAACTGGAGCAGGGAAAGTTAACACAAAGTTGGAGCCTCTCTGGGCTCAAAGAACCACCACTGTGGCACTGGAGAGCCTCTCTCAGGCTCTTAAACAAGAAAGGGTGCTGCTGAGCCTCTCAGGGCTCCAGCAACACAAGGTGCAGCCTCGCTGGGCTGTGGGGTCCCTCTCTGGGGACCCAAGGCAAAGACAAATGCCTGGCAAGAGCCTCGCAGGCTCACGGACGAAACGGCCCCTCAGAGCCTCTCTGGCTCGTCAACAATGATGTGGGCGTCTGGCCCCTCACGGGGGACCCTCGACCACGTGGGGCGCTTCGGGGGGGAGTCCCCACCTCTGGGGGACTCGGGGAACAAAGGTGTATCCTGGTGGAGCGGCCCGCTGTCACGTGGGGCCGCTCAGAGCCTCTCTGGGCTCGTGAAAAGAAGAAATGCCCCCGGAGCCCTCAGGCTCTAAAAACACAAAGGCGCGAGGTCGCGCTACAGAGAGGGGGCGGGGCGGACACCGGCAATGTGTCCCGACGCTCCCCCCCTCCTCTGCAGGCACCTACCGGTCTGGCGCTGGGCTTTCCAGCGGCGGCGGGTCTCTCCCGCTGGTCCCGGGGCTCTCCTTCCCTCCCGGGGAGCCTTGGCAGGCTCTCTCGCGGCTCGGCGAGGGAGGCGGGACTTCCGGTCGGCCTTTCCGGGGCCGCGCTACGATTGGTCGGCCGCCTCACCACTTCCGGGTCGCCGCGGGCAGCGCGGCGGCTCGCTTCTAGGCAGGCAGGCGGCTTACCAGAGGATCCGAGGAGTGGGCTCCCTCGAGATCGATCAAAACCGGGCAAAGTACAGCGGCAATGAGCGGGGTGGCACCCGCGCCGTCAAATCACCACACGGGGCGATCGGAGGCCGGGTGGGCACCGGCCTCTGCAGACCACCAAGCGCTCCAAGCGCAGGCACGTAAGCGCTCGTAAGCGCTAAACAGCAACAAAAGCGCTCCCAGGCGCTGGGGGTAAAATCCAGCGCTCTCCAAGCGCTAGGCAGGCGATCTCCACGCTCCCAGCGCTGTAGGGCAGAGAGCAGCGCTCTCAGGCTGCAGGAAAGAAGTCCTCAGTGCTCCCCAGCACTGGAGGACAGGACAGGGCTCCAGCAGGACTGGAGGCAGGCAGGGGGGGCAAGGCTGGGCCAGAGCCAGCACACTGGGTCTCCAGGCAGGGAGACTCCCCAAGTGGCGGTCCTTCTGGCCCCAGCAGCGGCCAAAGCCCCCTCTGGCAGGATTCAAAAGAAGAACAACTTCAGTGGGGACACAGCCCCTTCTTATACCAACAAATCCTTTGTTACAATGTGCAGGGTGGGGGGAAAACCAGTCGCAGCTGGTTCTGGAGCACTCTTGATGGCCCAACCACCCATTCCTTTCACTGGGGAGGCCAGGGTCATTAGACACACCACAGGGGGGCGGAGCCAGCATTGTGTGGGGAAAACCCAGCCCATCCAGGACCCAGGTACACTCCTCCCACACATCACTCATGCTAATCTCCCACTCACCACCGGGCAGACCCATCCAGACTTCCTGGAGCCTGGCATGCCAGCCAGCTCCAGCCAATCACGCTCCAGCACCCTCACTGTACACTTATCTCAATGTCTAGAAGTAGCACTTCCCAACTAGACACACACATGCCGCAGACACCATCTTGCAGCATTCGCTCTCACGAGTTCAGGCATACCAAACTCGAGCCTGCACTCCCCACGCATCAGGAACTACTAGGGACACACACATTCCCCATGCATTCCTATGGGAGGGCAGGCCAGCCATACTACACGCACGCACTTTCACTCTGGGACTCAGGGAAAAGTGCGCAGAGACCCACAAATCACTAGCACAGGGTCACAAATAAGGCAAAAAGTCTAGGGGTGAACCTGCCCTGCGGGCCAAGTCCAACACAACCCCCTTCCAGCCAAAACGCAGGGGAGAACAATCACCACCGTGATGGACTTCCCTGCTTGGGGCGATAGAACACGGACGCAGGCCCGCCACGGCCGGGACACTCTCCTGTTCTATGCCACGGTGAACCCCTAGGGTTCCTTCTAAAGCTCCTGTAAGGACCAACTGGGCTACCCCACTGGTACTCCTCAGTTGTCCGCGGCCAGGACCCGGCCCTGGGCCACCCAGGTGCCACCGGTCCTTGCCAATTCGCAGAGCGGGGGGTAGTAACCCCTGGCACATAGTGTCCATTCTCCACTCTCCCTGTCTGCAAGACAGGACTAGACTGCCACTGGTTCACCAGCCTTTGGCCTACAACCTCAGGCGGACCAGGAGTCTCAGAGAAGGCTTTCCTCCCCTTACCTCGTCTTCCAGGGTTCCTCCTCCTCCTGCGAGGGGGACACCCAGAACGCCATTCCAACCTAGGGTTTACCCCCTCAGGTTGCACCGGGGTCAGAGGTGGGCTTTCCCACCCTCTGCACCCCCTTCCAGAGGTCTGCCCTCTCCCAACTGGAGAAGTTCCTCTGGAAGAACCGGTCAGGACACTGCTTACAGTCGTCCTACCCTTCAGGTCAGGCCGAACCTGCCCCTGGCCTCCCAACCTCTGGTCTAAAACCTTCGGTGGAACAATTGCCTGGCACTCCAGGACTTCTGGGGATTCACACACCATCCCCCTGAGGCTAACAAATGACACATATGTTGTGTGACTGTCTGCCTGGCGCAGATCTCCCGCCTCCTGTCCACCTGACAGTGCGCAAAGATCCCCCAGCACAGAAGTGGTGTCACCATGGTCACTACACGGGATCCTAGCCCAACTGGGTAGTCCCTGACCCACTGGTTCTTCCACTGGGGAACTCCCCCAATCACTCCTCACGCTGGACTCCTGTACCCTCCCTACCGGAGCGGTACTGCCAGACTCTAGAACCACAGGAGCTCTGGTTACAGACGCTCCAGGTCCTCTACTCACTAGGAGATCTTCCTCAAATGGACTAACAGGACAGCCTAGGTCCCCAACCTGGTGTTCCCTACAGAAACCATCCAAGTCCTGAGGCAGGGCTTCGGGCGTCTGGGGAACCTCGGTCTCCCCCTCACTCCTGCTCCACTGAGCCAGGCAGTGAGCCCCTACACTCTCCTCGCTATCCTGGGACCTAGCTGGGCTACACTGAGCCGCCTCCACCACGCTGGGCTGGAGGATACCTGAACCACTACTTTTGGAGTCACTCCCTAATGACTCTAGAGAACCTCTGGCACTCTCCCAGCGGTCTGCTTCCTCTGCAAGCTCGTATGGTTCAGACAATCCACACCCTACTAGGTGTTGGCGCAATCCTGGATAAACCACACTGAGCAACTGCTCTCTGAGAAACATATCAAACAATATGTCCCAATCACATTTCGTGGGCTCCCGTACCCAATCACACAGGGCTCCACAACAGTCATCCACAAAATCTTCCCAAGACTGCTGAGACGGTTTCCTAAGGTTCCTAAACCTCAACCTATTCTCCTCCTCTGGGGAAACAGGAACCATACTCGGGGAACTGGGAGTGGGATTTCCTACACTGAAATCTATGTAGCTGCCACCACTGGACTCAACCTGACCACACGTGACACAGGTACCAAACTCTAGGCGCGGGGCAGGGGAACAAATGTACTGGACACAATTGCACAATGATACCTTCAGGAGAAGAAAATAATGGAACTTCAAAAACAATAATCCCCTAAAATGTGGTCATCTAAAATGCAGAGTTTTGTAGTGTGGCCCGTTGCCACTGTGGTACATCGCAAACACAAATTCTCATCCTCACCGCTTGCCGCCAATGTTAGACCCGGGACCCTGGCCGGCCAAGACTCGCGTCGAGGTCAGTCAGGGATCGCCAGTTCTAAGTGTCAGGGCAAGGGAGTCACACACCAAGGCAACCCCTACTCGCCCTCTAGGTAACGTGGCGCGAGCAGTCAAGGCTAAACTTGGAGGCGATGTAAGTTAAGTATCTGCGCACGCACCCCAGCAACAACACCCAAGGCCCACCACAAAGAAACACTCCACACAAGGTTATGTAAAAATAGCCTTTGTATTATAAAAATATACATCAGATAAAACACACATCTTATTACACAGTGCCAACAGACACGGGCGGAATTTACAAGGGATATTTGTACAGGACAGGGCCACCTGGACCACTGTCAAGGGTATCAGCACTTTTAGAAATAATTACTGTAGCACAAAAATATAACAGTAGAGAATACAACCAGTAATCACTGGTAACAGGACCTCTCTAGCACCACCTGTACTAGGGAGAAAACAACCACCTACATGTCACACTACCTGTAGGGGTGCAAGGATAAAACACATGATGTATCAACATTCAGAGGTGTAAAGGCACATGACGCATAAGCAATACATTCAGCGGTGCAGAATCAATAACCATTACCCCATACTCACAAGTCACCACCTGTGACTGTCCCGGTGTCCCAATGTCAGGGCCTAAACGTGGCAGTTGTCCACTAAGTGCTGGACAACTGGAGCAGGGAAAGTTAACACAAAGTTGGAGCCTCTCTGGGCTCAAAGAACCACCACTGTGGCACTGGAGAGCCTCTCTCAGGCTCTTAAACAAGAAAGGGTGCTGCTGAGCCTCTCAGGGCTCCAGCAACACAAGGTGCAGCCTCGCTGGGCTGTGGGGTCCCTCTCTCTGGGGACCCAAGGCAAAGACAAATGCCTGGCAAGAGCCTCGCAGGCTCACGGACGAAACGGCCCCTCAGAGCCTCTCTGGCTCGTCAACAATGATGTGGGCGTCTGGCCCCTCACGGGGGACCCTCGACCACGTGGGGCGCTTCGGGGGGGAGTCCCCACCTCTGGGGGACTCGGGGAACAAAGGTGTATCCTGGTGGAGCGGCCCGCTGTCACGTGGGGCCGCTCAGAGCCTCTCTGGGCTCGTGAAAAGAAGAAATGCCCCCGGAGCCCTCAGGCTCTAAAAACACAAAGGCGCGAGGTCGCGCTACAGAGAGGGGGCGGGGCGGACACCGGCAATGTGTCCCGACGCTCCCCCCCATCTCTGCAGGCACCTACCGGTCTGGCGCTGGGCTTTCCAGCGGCGGCGGGTCTCTCCCGCTGGTCCCGGGGCTCTCCTTCCCTCCCGGGGAGCCTTGGCAGGCTCTCTCGCGGCTCGGCAAGGGAGGCGGGACTTCCGGTCGGCCTTTCCGGGGCCGCGCTACGATTGGTCGGCCGCCTCACCACTTCCGGGTCGCCGCGGGCAGCGCGGCGGCTCGCTTCTAGGCAGGCAGGCGGCTTACCAGAGGATCCGAGGAGTGGGCTCCCTCGAGATCGATCAAAACCGGGCAAAGTACAGCGGCAATGAGCGGGGTGGCACCCGCGCCGTCAAATCACCACACGGGGCGATCGGAGGCCGGGTGGGCACCGGCCTCTGCAGACCACAGCGCTCCCAAGCGCTGCAGGCACACGTAAGCGCTCGTAAGCGCTAAACAGCAACAAAAGCGCTCCCAGGCGCTGGGGGTAAAATCCAGCGCTCTCCAAGCGCTAGGCAGGCGATCTCCACGCTCCCAGCGCTGTAGGGCAGAGAGCAGCGCTCTCAGGCTGCAGGAAAGAAGTCCTCAGTGCTCCCCAGCACTGGAGGACAGGACAGGGCTCCAGCAGGACTGGAGGCAGGCAGGGGGGGCAAGGCTGGGCCAGAGCCAGCACACTGGGTCTCCAGGCAGGGAGACTCCCCAAGTGGCGGTCCTTCTGGCCCCAGCAGCGGCCAAAGCCCCCTCTGGCAGGATTCAAAAGAAGAACAACTTCAGTGGGGACACAGCCCCTTCTTATACCAACAAATCCTTTGTTACAATGTGCAGGGTGGGGGGAAAACCAGTCGCAGCTGGTTCTGGAGCACTCTTGATGGCCCAACCACCCATTCCTTTCACTGGGGAGGCCAGGGTCATTAGACACACCACAGGGGGGCGGAGCCAGCATTGTGTGGGGAAAACCCAGCCCATCCAGGACCCAGGTACACTCCTCCCACACATCACTCATGCTAATCTCCCACTCACCACCGGGCAGACCCATCCAGACTTCCTGGAGCCTGGCATGCCAGCCAGCTCCAGCCAATCACGCTCCAGCACCCTCACTGTACACTTATCTCAATGTCTAGAAGTAGCACTTCCCAACTAGACACACACATGCCGCAGACACCATCTTGCAGCATTCGCTCTCACGAGTTCAGGCATACCAAACTCGAGCCTGCACTCCCCACGCATCAGGAACTACTAGGGACACACACATTCCCCATGCATTCCTATGGGAGGGCAGGCCAGCCATACTACACGCACGCACTTTCACTCTGGGACTCAGGGAAAAGTGCGCAGAGACCCACAAATCACTAGCACAGGGTCACAAATAAGGCAAAAAGTCTAGGGGTGAACCTGCCCTGCGGGCCAAGTCCAACACTTCCTCTCACCCCTCCCCTATCCCTTCCCTCCTCCATCCCCCTCACCCTCTCCCTTCCTCTCACCCCTCCCTCTTCCTTCCCCTTTCCCTCCCCCTCCCCCTCCCCTTTCCTCACCCATCCCCTCACCTTCTACCTTCCCCTCACCATTCCCTCTCCCCTCCTCCCTCCCCTCACCCTACAGCTTCCCCTCATTCTTCCCCTCCCCCTTCCCCTCTCTCTTCCCTCCTCCCTCCCCTTCACCCTTCCTCTCTCCCTTTCCTCCTCCCTCCTCCCTCCCCCTCTCCCTTCCCCTCACCCTTCCCTCCTCCCTACCCTCCCTCTCCCCCATTCTTCCCCTCACCCCTCCCTCCTCCATCCCCCTCTCCCTTCCCATCATTCTTCCCCTCACCCTTCCCCTCTCCCTCCCCTCCCCCCTCCACCTCCTCTTTCCCTTCCCCTCCTTCCCCTCACCCATCCCCTCCCCCTCCCCCTCTCCCTTCCCCTCACCCATCCATCCTCCCCTCCTCCCTCCTCCTTCCCCTCCCCCTCCCTCCCCCTAATTCTTCCCCTCACCCTTCCCCTCTCCCTTTCCTCCCCCCTCCCCTTTCCCTTCCCCTCATTCTTCCCCTCACCCTCACCCTTCCCCTCTCCCTTCCCTCCTCCCTCCCCTCTCCCTTCCCTCCTCCCCTCATTCTTCCTCTCACCCTTCCCCTTGTTCTTCCCCTCACCCTTCCCCTCTCCCTTCCCTCCTCCCCATCCCCTTTTCCTTCCCCTCATTTTTCCCCTCACCCTCACCCTTCCCCTCTCCCTTCCCTCCTCCCTCCCCTACCCTCTCCCTTCCCTCCTCCCTCCCCACTCTCCCTTCCCCTCATTCTTCCCCTCACCCTTTCCACTCCCATACCTCCTCCCTCCTCCCCCTCTCCCTTTCCCTCATTCTTCCCCTCCCCCTTCCCTCCTCCCTGCCCTCCCCTTCCCCTCATTCTTCCCCTCACCCTTCCCCTCTCCCTTCCCTGCTCCCTCCCTCTCCCCTCTCCCTTCCCCTCATCCTTCCCCTCACCCTTCCCCTCTCCCTTTCCTCCTTCCTACCCCTTTCCCTTCCCCTCATTCTTTCCCTCCCCTTCCCTCCTACCTCCACATCCCCTCTCCCTTCCCCTCATTCTTCCTCTCACCCCTCCCCTATCCCTTGCCTCCTCCATCCCCCTCACCCTCTCCCTTCCTCCCACCCCTCCCTCTTCCTTCCCCTTTCCCCCCCCCCTCCCCGTACCCCTCCCCCTCCCCTTTCCTCACCCTTCCCCTCACCTTCTCCCTTCCCCTCACCATTCCTTCTCCCCTCCTCCCTCCCCTCACCCTTCCCCTTATTCTTCCACTCACCCTTCCCCTCTCTCTTCCCTCCTCCCTCCCCCTCACCCATCCTCTCTCCCTTTCCTCCTCCCTCCTCCCTCCCCCTCTCCTTCCCCTCATTCCTCCCCTCCCCTTCCCTTCTCCATCCCCCTCTCCCTTCCCCTCATTCTTCCCCTCACACTTCCTCTCTCCCTCCTTCCTCCAGCTCCTCTCTCCCTTCCCCTCCTTCTTCCCCTCACCCTTCCCCTCTCCCTTCCCCTTCCTCTATCCCTTCCCCTCACCCTTCCCTCCTCCCTCCCCTCCCATTCCTTTCCCCTCATTCTTCCCCTCACGCTTCCCCTCTCTCCTCTCTCCCCTCCCTCCCCTCACCCTTCCCCTCACCCTTCCCCTCTCTCTTCCCTCCTCCCTCCCCCTCACCTCTCCCTTCCCCTCATTCAACCCCTCCCCCTTCCCCTCTCCCTTTCCTCCTCCCTCCCCTCCCCTTCCCCTCATTCTTCCCCCCCTTTCCCTCCCCCTTCCCTCCTCCATCCCCCTCTCCCTTCCCCTCATTCTTCCCCTCACCCTTCCCCTCTCCCTCCCCTTCGTCCTCCACCTCCTCTCTCCCTTCCCCTCCTTCCCCTCACCCTTCCCCTCCCCCTCTCCCTCCCCCTCACCCTTACCCTCATTCTTCCCTCCTCCCTCCCCTCCCCCTCACTCCCCCTAATTCTTCCCCTCACCCTTCCTTCTCCCTTCCCTTCTCCCTCCCCCTCCCCCTCTCCTGTCCCCTCATTTTTCCCCTCACCATTCCCCTCCCCCTTCCTCTCCCCCTCCCCTCCAGTCATTCTTCCCCTCACCCTTCCCCTCTCCCTTCCTTCCTCCCCCCCTCCCCTCTCCCTCCCCCTCATTCTTCCCCTCTCTCTTCCCTCCTCTCTCCCCTCCCCCCTCTCCCTTCCCCTCATTCTTCCCCCCACACCTCCCCTATCCCTTCCCTCCTCCATCCCCCTCACCCTCTCCTGTCCCCTCACTCTTCCCCTCTCCCTTCCCCTCACCCCTCCATCTTGCTTCCTGTTAGAAATGGGATCCCTGGCTGGCCAGGGCTTGCGCCAAAGTCAGTCAGAGACCACCACTCCCAAGTCAGGGCAAGGGAGTTACACGCCAAGATAACCCCTACTCACCCTCTAGGTAACGTGGCGCGAGCAGCAAGGCTAAACTTGGAGGCGATATGAGTTAAGTATTTGCGCACGCACCCCAGCAACAACACCCAAGGCCCACCACAAAGGAAACTCCACACAAGGTTATGTATAAAAATAGCCTTTGTATTACACCAAAACACATTAGATAAAACAAACACTTTACAATGTGCCAGGGGCACGGGCAGAATTTACAGGGGATATTACAAGACAGGGCCACCTGGACCACTGTCAGGAATCAGAAGTAACACTTTCAGAAATAGCACTTAGAATGTAAATTACTGTAGCACAAAATATAAAAATAGAGCACACAACCAGTAATTACTGGTAACCAGGACCTCACTAGCACCACCTGTACTAGGGAGAAAACAACCACCTAAGTATCACAATACCTGTAGGGGTGTAAGAACATAACACATGATGCAATGCATAACATTCATTCAGAGGTGTAAGGAGGAAAACACATGATGCATCAACAATACATTCAGAGGTGCAGAAACCACAATAGCGCAAAATCCACATTAGCCACCACCTGTGGCAGTCCCTGTGTCCAAATGTCAGGGGCCTAAACGTGGCATCTGCCCACAAAGTGCTGGGCAGCTGTGATGACGGGGCAGCGCTGGAGCCTTGCAGGCTCTGGCTAAAAGAAATGCCCCCTGAGCCTCTCTGGACTCAAAATGAATCAATGCAGCCCCTCTGGGCTCTGCATACACAGATGCAGCCTCACTGGGCTGTGGGGGTCCCTCACGGGGGACCCGGAAGACTGGGAGTGCCTCAAGCCTCTCTTAGGCTGGAGCACAAATGCGGGCGTGTTGGAGTCTCCCTCCTGGGGACTCGAAGCACAAGGAAATGCCCCCTTTGCCATCTTAGGGCTTTAAACAACAACTGGCTGCCAAGAGCCTCGCAGGCTCTAAATCAACTGATGCCCCCGGGGCACCTCGTGACTCATAGGAAAGGCTCCCACTCGTTGGAGCCTCTCTTAGGCTCAGGAAATGGTGCGGTTTGAGCCTCTCGTGGCTCCAACAAACAAAGATGCCGCCTGAAGCCCTCGTGGCTTCACAACAACTGCCCTGGCGATGGAGGGGAGGGGTGGGCTCCGACAACGTGCCCCGACGCCCTCCTCTTCCCAACTGGACACAGAGCCCCACTCATCAGACTCAGGACGCTGCAGCTCTCTTCTCTGGGGCTGCTCCTCGGCTTGGGGCGGCGGTGGCTCTGCACGGAAGCTACCGCTCCTCGGGGGCTCCCTCTCCTTCAGGCCGGTCACCGTCTCCTTTGGGGCAGCAGCGGGGCTCTCTTCAAAGCACCGGAGCCCTGCCTGCACCCTCGGACGACCTCCTCTCTTCGGGCTGCGGGGGTGGGACTTCCGGGCAGGCCGCGCAGCAATTGGCCGGCTCGCTAACTGCTTCCGGGTCGCTGTAGGCAGAGCGGCGGCCCGGCGATAAACAGCTGCAAATGCCGGGTGGGCACCGGCTTTCCTTTTAAATTAACTGGAACGTGGTGGCACTCAAGCGGGGCAATGCCGGGTGGGCACCGGCTTTAAAAGGTCGATAAGGCGCTCCCAAGCGCCAGGGCGGCAATTTACAGCCAAGGTAGTGCCGGGTGGCACCCGCTTCAACCAATGGGGCGCTCCAGGCGCCAGGGGGCAATCACAGCGCTCCCAAGCGCTACAATCCCAAATAAAGCGCTCTCACAGCGCTAGAGGCCAATAAAGCGCTCCCTCAGCACTTTGGACAAAAAGAAAGCACTCTCAAGCGCTAGGGCCCCAAGTAAAGCGCTCCCAGGCGCTTAGCAGAAGCAAAGTCCAGCAAAGTTCAGGGAAGTAGGCAGAGGGGCAAGGCTGGGCCCAGAGCCAGCTCACTGGGTCTCCATGCAGGGAGACAGTCCAAGTGGCGGTCCTCTGGCCCAGCAACAGCAGCAGCAGCCCCCTCAGGATCCTGGAAGAGAACAACTTCTGTGGGGACACAGCCCCATTTTTATACACCTAAATCCTTTGTTTGGAGGTGCAGGGTGGGGGAGAAACCAGTCGCAGCTGGTTTGGGAGTACCCTTGATGGCCCAACCACCCCTTTCTTTCACTGGCAGGGCTAGGGTCATCAGTCACACCACAGGCGGGCGGAGCCAGCATTGTGTGGGGAAAACCCAGCCCATCCAGGACACAGGTACACTCCTCCCACACATCACTCATGCTAATCTCACACTCACCACCGGGCAGACCCACCCAGCCTTCCTGGAGCCAGGCTCACCAGCCAGTTCCAGCCAATCACACGCCAGGCATATTTTACATTAATATGCCAAGTCCTAGAAGTGGCACTTCTACATATGACACACTCATGCAACACACACCATTGCGAAGCATTCACTCTCACGAGTTCGCACATATCAGATTCGAACCTGTACACCCCACGCATCAGGAACTACCAGGGACACATACATTCCTCATGCATTCCTATGGGAGGGCAGGCCTATCTCATCACATGCACTCAGAGTGCGCACGCACTTTCCACTGGGACACAGTGAAAGTGCGCAGAGCCCAAAAATCACCATCACCAGGTCACCATTACAAGCAAAAAGTCTAGGGGTGAACCTGCCATAAGGGCCAAGTCCAACACAACCCCCTTCCAGCCAAAACGCAGGGTAGAACAATCACCACCGTGATGGACTTCCCTGCTTGGGGCGATAGAACACGGACGCGGGCCCGCAACTGCAGGGACACCCTCCTGTTCTACGCCACGGTGAACCCATGGGATTCCTTCTCAAAACACTGTCTGGACCAACTGTGCTACCCCACCGGTAATCTCAAGCTGTCCGCGGCCAGGACCAGGCCCTGGGCCACCCAGGTGCCACTGGTCCTTGCCAATTCGCAGAGCGGGGGTTAGTAACCCCTGGCACATAGTAGCCATTCTCCACTCTCCTTGTCTGCAAGACAGGACTAGACTGCCACTGGATCTCCAGCCTAGGGCCTACAACCTCAGGTGGACCAGGAGTCTCAGGGAAGGCTCTCCTCCCCCTACCTCTTCTTCTAGGGTTCCTCCTCCTCCTGCGAGGGGTACCCTTACAACGCCACTCCAACCCAGGGCTTATCCACTCAGGTTGTACCGGGGTCAGAGGTGGGCTTTCCCACCCTCTGCACCCCCTTCCAGAGGTCTGCCCTCTCCCAACTGGAGAAGTTCCTCTGGAAGAAGAACCGGTCAGGACACTGGTTACAGTCGTCCTACCCTTCAGGTCAGGCTGATCCTGAACCTGGCCATCCAACCTCCGGTCTAAAACCTTTGGTGGAACAATTGCCTGGCACTTCAGGACTTCTGGGGACTCACACGCAATCCCACTGAGGCTGACACATGACCCATGTGTCGTGTGACTGTCTGCCTGGCACAGATCTCCCGCCTCCTGCCCACCTGACAGTGCGCAAAGATCCCCCAGACCGGAAGTGGCGCCACCCGGGTCCCCCCAAGAAGATCTAGCCCAACTGGCTAGTCTCTGGTCCACTGGTGCATCCACTGGGAAACTCATCCCCCAATCACTCCTCACTTCGGACTTCTGTGCACTCCCTCCCGGAGTAGCACTGCCGGACACTGGAACCACTGGAGCTCTAGTTACTGATGCTCCAGGTTCCCTAGACACTAGGAGATCCTCCTCAAGTGTACTAACAGGACAGCCTAGGTCCCTAACCTGGTGTTCCCTCAAGAAACCACCCAGGTTCTGAGATAGGGCTTCGGGCCTCTGGGGACTCTCAGCCTCTCACTGACTCCTGCTCCACTGAGCCAGGTAGTCAGCCCCTCCACCTCTCTCACTATACTGGGACCTAGCTGGGCTACACTGAGCCTCTTCCACCACGCTGGGCTGGAAGATACCTATACCACTACTGTTGGACTCACTCACTAGGGACTCTAAAGAACCTCTAGCACTCTCCCAGCGGTCTGCTTCATCTGCAAGCTCACATGCGCCAGACAATCCACACCCCAACAGGTGTGTGCGCAACCCTGGAGAACAACAACTGAGCAGGTGCTCCTTGACAATCAGCTCAAACAAGACATCAAAATCATCTTTCGTGTGAACCTTTACCCAATCAAACAGTGTTCCACAACTCTCATCCTCAAAATCTACCCAAGACTGGTGAGACAGTTTCCTACTTCCCCTGAATTTCACCCTTAACTCCTCCTCTGGGAAAACAGGTACCAGACTCTGGGAACTGGGAGTGGGACTGCTCGCACTCGGCTCTATATAGCTGCCACCACTGGACTCAACCCTCCCCGTGGAATCCAGAAAATTAAAACTGCGCGCAGGGGATAGTCCACCCTCCAGAGCTACTTTGCCTCTGGTGGAGGCCCTCTCAGCCTCCTCCTGCGCTAAGACCCTCTCAGTCTCTAGCTGTTGCTTCTTAATCTCCAGCTGTTGCTTTCTAACGCCCAGCTGTGCCATAGCCTGGGCATGCTCTAACTTGAGCTTCTCTAAAGCCAGCTGGTGCTCCCTTTCTCTCCTCCTATCCTCCAACTCCTCTGGGGATAGGGAAAGGGATGAGGCGCTGCCTCCTACGCTGGACCCAGCAAGGGACTCCCTATCTATGGGGTCCTCACTATCTGCTGGCGTCCCTGTGCTATCATTTTCTTCCTCCTCCTCTGAATCTTCAGGGCTCCCCACAGACCCACCACCCTCATGGCGTTAGACCCGGGCCCTTTCCTCACTGCGCTCAAGATCCCACTGACCCTTTTGCCACAGGATCAGGCTGCTCCTAAGTTCGGACTGAGTGTCTGACTCATCCACCCCTATGTCTCTCTCTTCACAGAACCGTACCAACTCTCCCATACTGTATCCAAACAGATCACAGAAATCAAAAGCAGGCTCCATTCTGGCGGACGTTCTAGAGAAAAGATTACACAGGGAACTTAGGGGTCTGAGCTTAACACAGGAGTACACAATTCACAAAGGTTCAGCAAGCTCTCTACCCCAGAGAACTCACACTCACTTGCCTAGTGCCACACACCACTCATTCACACACAACCCCCCCCTTGGACTGGTGAGGCAGTTTCTACCACCCCTGATTCCTCAACCTGACCACATGTGACACAGGTACCAAACTCTGGGCGCGGGGCAGGTGAATAAATGTACTTGACACAATTGCACAATGATACCTTCAGGAGAAGAAAATAATGGAACTTCAAAAACAATAATCCCCTAAAATGTGGTCATCTAAAATGCAGAGCTTTGTAGTGTGGCCTGTCGCCACTGTGGTACAACGCAAACACAAATCCTTATCCTCACCGCTTGCCGCCAATGTTAGAAATGGGATCCCTGGCTGGCCAGGGCTTGCGCCAAAGTCAGTCAGAGACCACCACTCCCAAGTCAGGGCAAGGGAGTTACACGCCAAGATAACCCCTACTCACCCTCTAGGTAACGTGGTGCGAGCAGCAAGGCTAAACTTGGAGGCGATATGAGTTAAGTATTTGCGCACGCACCCCAGCAACAACACCCCAGAACCACCACAAAGGAAACTCCACACAAGGTTATATATAAAAATAGCCTTTGTATTACACCAAAACACATTAGATAAAACACACACTTTACAATGTGCCAGGGGCACGGGCAGAATTTACAGGGGATATTACAAGACAGGGCCACCTGGACCACTGTCAGGAATCAGAAGTAACACTTTCAGAAATAGCACTTAGAATGTAAATTACTGTAGCACAAAATATAAAAATAGAGCACACAACCAGTAATTACTGGTAACCAGGACCTCACTAGCACCACCTGTACTAGGGAGAAAACAACCACCTAAGTATCACAATACCTGTAGGGGTGTAAGAACATAACACATGATGCAATGCATAACATTCATTCAGAGGTGTAAGGAGGAAAACACATGATGCATCAACAATACATTCAGAGGTGCAGAAACCACAATAGCGCAGAATCCACATTAGCCACCACCTGTGGCAGTCCCTGTGTCCAAATGTCAGGGGCCTAAACGTGGCATCTGCCCACAAAGTGCTGGGCAGCTGTGATGACGGGGCAGCGCTGGAGCCTTGCAGGCTCTGGCTAAAAGAAATGCCCCCTGAGCCTCTCTGGACTCAAAATGAATCAATGCAGCCCCTCTGGGCTCTGCATACACAGATGCAGCCTCACTGGGCTGTGGGGGTCCCTCACGGGGGACCCGGAAGACTGGGAGTGCCTCAAGCCTCTCTTAGGCTGGAGCACAAATGCGGGCGTGTTGGAGTCTCCCTCCTGGGGACTCGAAGCACAAGGAAATGCCCCCTTTGCCATCTTAGGGCTTTAAACAACAACTGGCTGCCAAGAGCCTCGCAGGCTCTAAATCAACTGATGCCCCCGGGGCACCTCGTGACTCATAGGAAAGGCTCCCACTCGTTGGAGCCTCTCTTAGGCTCAGGAAATGGTGCGGTTTGAGCCTCTCGTGGCTCCAACAAACAAAGATGCCGCCTGAAGCCCTCGTGGCTTCACAACAACTGCCCTGGCGATGGAGGGGAGGGGTGGGCTCCGACAACGTGCCCCGACGCCCTCCTCTTCCCAACTGGACACAGAGCCCCACTCACCAGACTCAGGACGCTGCAGCTCTCTTCTCTGGGGCTGCTCCTCGGCTTGGGGCGGCGGTGGCTCTGCACGGAAGCTCCCGCTCCTCGGGGGCTCCCTCTCCTTCAGGCCGGTCACCGTCTCCTTTGGGGCAGCAGCGGGGCTCTCTTCAAAGCACCGGAGCCCTGCCTGCACCCTCGGACGACCTCCTCTCTTCGGGCTGCGGGGGTGGGACTTCCGGGCAGGCCGCGCAGCAATTGGCCGGCTCGCTAACTGCTTCCGGGTCGCTGTAGGCAGAGCGGCGGCCCGGCGATAAACAGCTGCAAATGCCGGGTGGGCACCGGCTTTCCTTTTAAATTAACTGGAACGTGGTGGCACTCAAGCGGGGCAATGCCGGGTGGGCACCGGCTTTAAAAGGTCGATAAGGCGCTCCCAAACGCCAGGGCGGCAATTTACAGCCAAGGTAGTGCCGGGTGGCACCGGCTTCAACCAATGGGGCGCTCCAGGCGCCAGGGGGCAATCACAGCGCTCCCAAGCGCTACAATCCCAAATAAAGCGCTCTCACAGCGCTAGAGGCCAATAAAGCGCTCCCTCAGCACTTAGGACAAAAAGAAAGCACTCTCAAGCGCTAGGGCCCCAAGTAAAGCGCTCCCAGGCGCTTAGCAGAAGCAAAGTCCAGCAAAGTTCAGGGAAGTAGGCAGAGGGGCAAGGCTGGGCCCAGAGCCAGCTCACTGGGTCTCCATGCAGGGAGACAGTCCAAGTGGCGGTCCTCTGGCCCAGCAACAGCAGCAGCAGCCCCCTCAGGATCCTGGAAGAGAACAACTCCTGTGGGGACACAGCCCCATTTTTATACACCTAAATCCTTTGTTTGGAGGTGCAGGGTGGGGGAGAAACCAGTCGCAGCTGGTTTGGGAGTACCCTTGATGGCCCAACCACCCCTTTCTTTCACTGGCAGGGCTAGGGTCATCAGTCACACCACAGGTGGGCGGAGCCAGCATTGTGTGGGGAAAACCCAGCCCATCCAGGACACAGGTACACTCCTCCCACACATCACTCATGCTAATCTCACACTCACCACCGGGCAGACCCACCCAGCCTTCCTGGAGCCAGGCTCACCAGCCAGTTCCAGCCAATCACACGCCAGGCATATTTTACATTAATATGCCAAGTCCTAGAAGTGGCACTTCTACATATGACACACTCATGCAACACACACCATTGCGAAGCATTCACTCTCACGAGTTCGCACATATCAGATTCGAACCTGTACACCCCACGCATCAGGAACTACCAGGGACACATACATTCCTCATGCATTCCTATGGGAGGGCAGGCCTATCTCATCACATGCACTCAGAGTGCGCACGCACTTTCCACTGGGAAACAGTGAAAGTGCGCAGAGCCCAAAAATCACCATCACCAGGTCACCATTACAAGCAAAAAGTCTAGGGGTGAACCTGCCATAAGGGCCAAGTCCAACACAACCCCCTTCCAGCCAAAACGCAGGGTAGAACAATCACCACCGTGATGGACTTCCCTGCTTGGGGCGATAGAACACGGACGCGGGCCCGCAACTGCAGGGACACCCTCCTGTTCTACGCCACGGTGAACCCATGGGATTCCTTCTCAAAACACTGTCTGGACCAACTGTGCTACCCCACCGGTACTCTCAAGCTGTCCGCGGCCAGGACCAGGCCCTGGGCCACCCAGGTGCCACTGGTCCTTGCCAATTCGCAAAGCGGGGTTAGTAACCCCTGGCACATAGTAGCCATTCTCCACTCTCCTTGTCTGCAAGACAGGACTAGACTGCCACTGGATCTCCAGCCTAGGGCCTACAACCTCAGGTGGACCTGGAGTCTCAGGGAAGGCTCTCCTCCCCCTACCTCTTCTTCTAGGGTTCCTCCTCCTCCTGCGAGGGGTACCCTTACAACGCCACTCCAACCCAGGGCTTATCCACTCAGGTTGTACCGGGGTCAGAGGTGGGCTTTCCCACCCTCTGCACCCCCTTCCAGAGGTCTGCCCTCTCCCAACTGGAGAAGTTCCTCTGGAAGAAGAACCGGTCAGGACACTGGTTACAGTCATCCTACCCTTCAGGTCAGGCTGATCCTGAACCTGGCCATCCAACCTCCGGTCTAAAACCTTTGGTGGAACAATTGCCTGGCACTCCAGGACTTCTGGGGACTCACACGCAATCCCACTGAGGCTGACACATGACCCATGTGTCGTGTGACTGTCTGCCTGGCGCAGATCTCCCGCCTCCTGTCCACCTGACAGTGCGCAAAGATCCCCCAGACCGGAAGTGGCGCCACCCGGGTCCCCCCAAGAAGATCTAGCCCAACTGGCTAATCTCTGGTCCACTGGTGCATCCACTGGGAAACTCATCCCCCAATCACTCCTCACTTCGGACTTCTGTGCACTCCCTCCCGGAGTAGCACTGCCGGACACTGGAACCACTGGAGCTCTAGTTACCGATGCTCCAGGTTCCCTAGACACTAGGAGATCCTCCTCAAGTGGACTAACAGGACAGCCTAGGTCCCTAACCTGGTGTTCCCTCAAGAAACCACCCAGGTTCTGAGATAGGGCTTCGGGCCTCTGGGGACTCTCAGCCTCTCACTGACTCCTGCTCCACTGAGCCAGGTAGTCAGCCCCTCCACCTCTCTCACTATACTGGGACCTAGCTGGGCTACACTGAGCCTCTTCCACCACGCTGGGCTGGAAGATACCTATACCACTACTGTTGGACTCACTCACTAGGGACTCTAAAGAACCTCTAGCACTCTCCCAGCGGTCTGCTTCATCTGCAAGCTCACATGCGCCAGACAATCCACACCCCAACAGGTGTGTGCGCAACCCTGGAGAACAACAACTGAGCAGGTGCTCCTTGACAATCAGCTCAAACAAGACATCAAAATCATCTTTCGTGTGAACCTTTACCCAATCAAACAGTGTCCCACAACTCTCATCCTCAAAATCTACCCAAGACTGGTGAGACAGTTTCCTACTGCCCCTGAATTTCACCCTTAACTCCTCCTCTGGGAAAACAGGTACCAGACTCTGGGAACTGGGAGTGGGACTGCTCGCACTCGCCTCTATATAGCTGCCACCACTGGACTCAACCCTCCCCGTGGAATCCAGAAAATTAAAACTGCGCGCAGGGGATAGTCCACCCTCCAGAGCTACTTTGCCTCTGGTGGAGGCCCTCTCAGCCTCCTCCTGTGCTAAGACCCTCTCAGTCTCTAGCTGTTGCTTCTTAATCTCCAGCTGTTGCTTTCTAACGCCCAGCTGTGCCATAGCCTGGGCATGCTCTAACTTGAGCTTCTCTAAAGCCAGCTGGTGCTCCCTTTCTCTCCTCCTATCCTCCAACTCCTCTGGGGATAGGGAAAGGGATGAGGCGCTGCCTCCTACGCTGGACCCAGCAAGGGACTCCCTATCTATGGGGTCCTCACTATCTGCTGGCGTCCCTGTGCTATCATTTTCTTCCTCCTCCTCTGAATCTTCAGGGCTCCCCACAGACCCACCACCCTCATGGCGTTAGACCCGGGCCCTTTCCTCACTGCGCTCAAGATCCCACTGACCCTTTTGCCACAGGATCAGGCTGCTCCTAAGTTCGGACTGAGTGTCTGACTCATCCACCCCTATGTCTCTCTCTTCACAGAACCTTACCAACTCTCCCATACTGTATCCAAACAGATCACAGAAATCAAAAGCAGGCTCCATTCTGGCGGACGTTCTAGAGAAAAGATTACACAGGGAACTTAGGGGTCTGAGCTTAACACAGGAGTACACAATTCACAAAGGTTCAGCAAGCTCTCTACCCCAGAGAACTCACACTCACTTGCCTAGTGCCACACACCACTCATTCACACACAACCCCCCCCTTGGACTGGTAAGGCAGTTTCTACCACCCCTGATTCCTCAACCTGACCACATGTGACACAGGTACCAAACTCTGGGCGCGGGGCAGGTGAATAAATGTACTTGACACAATTGCACAATGATACCTTCAGGAGAAGAAAATAATGGAACTTCAAAAACAATAATCCCCTAAAATGTGGTCATCTAAAATGCAGAGCTTTGTAGTGTGGCCTGTCGCCACTGTGGTACAACGCAAACACAAATCCTTATCCTCACCGCTTGCCGCCAATGTTAGAAATGGGATCCCTGGCTGGCCAGGGCTTGCGCCAAAGTCAGTCAGAGACCACCACTCCCAAGTCAGGGCAAGGGAGTTACACGCCAAGATAACCCCTACTCACCCTCTAGGTAACGTGGTGCGAGCAGCAAGGCTAAACTTGGAGGCGATATGAGTTAAGTATTTGCGCACGCACCCCAGCAACAACACCCCAGGACCACCACAAAGGAAACTCCACACAAGGTTATATATAAAAATAGCCTTTGTATTACACCAAAACACATTAGATAAAACACACACTTTACAATGTGCCAGGGGCACAGGCAGAATTTACAGGGGATATTACAAGACAGGGCCACCTGGACCACTGTCAGGAATCAGAAGTAACACTTTCAGAAATAGCACTTAGAATGTAAATTACTGTAGCACAAAATATAAAAATAGAGCACACAACCAGTAATTACTGGTAACCAGGACCTCACTAGCACCACCTGTACTAGGGAGAAAACAACCACCTAAGTATCACAATACCTGTAGGGGTGTAAGAACATAACACATGATGCAATGCATAACATTCATTCAGAGGTGTAAGGAGGAAAACACATGATGCATCAACAATACATTCAGAGGTGCAGAAACCACAAAAGCGCAAAATCCACATTAGCCACCACCTGTGGCAGTCCCTGTGTCCAAATGTCAGGGGCCTAAACGTGGCAGCTGCCCACGAAGTGCTGGGCAGCTGTGATGACGGGGCAGCGCTGGAGCCTCGCAGGCTCTGGCTGAAAGAAATGCCCCCTGAGCCTCTCTGGACTCAAAATGAATCAATGCAGCCCCTCTGGGCTCTGCATACACAGATGCAGCCTCACTGGGCTGTGGGGGTCCCTCAAGGGGGACCCGGAACGCTGGGAGTGCCTCAAGCCTCTCTTAGGCTGGAGCACAAATGCGGGCGTCTTGGAGTCTCCCTCCTGGGGACTCGAAGCACAAGGAAATGCCCCCTTTGCCCTCTTAGGGCTTTAAACAACAACTGGCTGCCAAGAGCCTCGCAGGCTCTAAATCAACTGATGCCCCCGGGGAACCTCGTGACTCATAGGAAAGGCTCCCACTCGTTGAAGCCTCTCTTAGGCTCGGGAAATGGTGCGGTTTGAGCCTCTCGTGGCTCCAACAAACAAAGATGCCGCCTGAAGCCCTCGTGGCTTCACAACAACTGCCCTGGCGATGGAGGGGAGGGGCGGGCACCGACAACGTGCCCCGACCCCCTCCTCTTCCCAACTGGACACAGAGCCCCACTCACCGGACTCAGTACGCTGCAGCTCTCTTCTCTGGGGCTGCTCCTCGGCTTGGGGCGGTGGCGGCTCTGCACGGAAGCTCCCGCTCCTCGGGGGCTCCCTCTCCTTCAGGCCGGTCACCGTCTCCTTTGGGGCAGCAGCGGGGCTCTCTTCAAAGCACCGGAGCCCTGCCTGCACCCTCGGACGACCTCCTCTCTTCAGGCTGCGGGGGCGGGACTTCCGGGCAGGCCGCGCAGCAATTGGCCGGCCCGCTAACTGCTTCCGGGTCGCTGTAGGCAGAGCGGCGGCCCGGCGATAAACAGCTGCAAATGCCGGGTGGGCACCGGCTTTCCTTTTAAATTAACTGGAACGTGGTGGCACTCAAGCGGGGCAATGCCGGGTGGGCACCGGCTTTAAAAGGTCGATAAGGCGCTCCCAAGCGCCAGGGCGGCAATTTACAGCCAAGGTAGTGCCGGGTGGCACCGGCTTCAACCAATGGGGCGCTCCAGGCGCCAGGGGGCAATCACAGCGCTCCCAAGCGCTACAATCCCAAATAAAGCGGTCTCACAGCGCTAGATGCCAATAAAGCGCTCCCTCAGCGCTTAGGAAAAAAAGAAAGCGCTCTCAAGCGCTAGGGCCCCAAGTAAAGCGCTCCCAGGCGCTTAGCAGAAGCAAAGTCCAGCAAAGTTCAGGGAAGTAGGCAGAGGAGCAAGGCTGGGCCCAGAGCCAGCTCACTGGGTCTCCAGGCAGGGAGACAGTCCAAGTGGCGGTCCTCTGGCCCAGCAACAGCAGCAGCAGCCCGCTCAGGATCCTGGAAGAGAACAACTTCTGTGGGGATACAGCCCCATTTTTATACATCTAAATCCTTTGTTTGGAGGTGCAGGGTGGGGGAGAAACCAGTCGCAGCTGGTTTAGAGTACCCTTGATGGCCCAACCACCCCTTTCTTTCACTGGCAGGGCTAGGGTCATCAGTCACACTACAGGGGGGCGGAGCCAGCATTGTGTGGGGAAAACCCAGCCCATCCAGGACACAGGTACACTCCTCCCACACATCACTCATGCTAATCTCACACTCACCACCGGGCAGACCCACCCAGCCTTCCTGGAGCCAGGCTCACCAGCCAGTTCCAGCCAATCACACGCCAGGCATATTTTACATTAATATGCCAAGTCCTAGAAGTGGCACTTCTACATATGACACACTCATGCAACACACACCATTGCGAAGCATTCACTCTCACGAGTTCGCACATATCAGATTTGAACCTGTACACCCCACGCATCAGGAACTACCAGGGACACATACATTCCTCATGCATTCCTATGGGAGGGCAGGCCTATCTCATGACATGCACTTAGAGTGCGCACGCACTTTCCACTGGGACACAGTGAAAGTGCGCAGAGCCCAAAAATCACCATCACCAGGTCACCATTACAAGCAAAAAGTCTAGGGGTGAACCTGCCATAAGGGTCAAGTCCAACACTTCCCCTTTCCCTACCCCTTCCCCTTCCTTCACCCTCCCTGTCACCTTCCCCCTCACCCTATCCCTTCCCCTCATTCATCCCCTCACCCTCCCTCTTGCTTCCCTCCTCCCTCCCCTCACCCTCTCTCTCCACCTCATTCTTCCCCTCACCCTTCCCCTCTCTCTTCTCTCCTCCTTCCCCTTCACCTCTCCCTTTCCCTCATTCACCCCCTATCCTTCCTCTCTCCCTTCTCTCCTCCCTCCTCCCTCCCCCTCCCCTCATTCTTCACCTCCCCCTTCCCTCCTCCATCCCACTTTCCCTTCCCCTCACACTTCCCCTCTCCCTTCCCTCCTCCCTCCACCTCCTCTCTCCTTTCCCTACCTTCTTCCCCTCACCCTTTCCCTCTACCTTCCCCTCCCCCTCTCCCTTCCCCTCCCCCTTCCCTCCTCCCTACCCTCCCCCTCCCTTCCCCTCATTCTTCCCCTCACTCTTCCCCTCGCCCTTCCCTGCCCTCCCCTCTTCCTTCCACTCATTCTACCCCTCACCCTTCCCCTCTCCCTTCCCCCCTCCCCCTCCCCCTATCCCTTCCCCTCATTTTCCCGCTCACCCGTCCCCTCTCCCTTCCCTCCTGCCTCCCCCCTCTCCCTACTCCTCATTCTTCCCCTCACCCTTCCCCTCTACCTTCCCTCCTCCTCCCCCCTCCCCTCCCCTCATTCTTCCCCTCCCCCTCCCCCTCTCCCTTTCCTCCCCCCTATCTTCCCCTCCCCCATCCCCTAATTCTTACCCTCATTCTTCCCCTCACCCTTCCCTCTCCCTTCCCTCCTCCCTCCCCCTCCCCCTCTCCCTTACCCTCATTCTTCCCCTCATCCTTCCCCTCTCTCTTCCCTCCTCCCTCCCCTCACCTGTCCCTTCCCCTCATCCTTCCCCTCACCCTTCCCTCCTCCCTCCCCTCCCCCTCCCATTATTCCTCCCCCTTTCCCTCCCCTTCCCCCCTCCATCCCCCTCTCCCTTCCCCTCATTCTTCCCCTCACCCTTCCCCTCACCCTTCCCCTCTCTCTTCCCTCACCTCACCCCTCCCTTCCCCTCATCCTTCCCCTCATCCTTCCCCTCTCCCTTCCCTCCTACCTCCCCCTCCCCCTCCCCTCATCCTTCCCCTCACCCTTCCCCTCTCCCTTCCCTCCTCCCTCCCCCTAACTCTCCCCCTCCCCTCATTCCTCCCCTCCCCCTCCCCTCTCCCTTCCCTCCTCCCTCCCTCTCACCCTCTCCCTTCCCCTCATTCTTCTCTTCACCCTTCCCTTCTCTCTTCCCTCCCCCCTCACCTCTCCCTTCCCCTTATCCTTCCCCTCACCCTTCCCCTCTCCCTTCCCTCCTCCCTCCATCTCCTCTCTCCTTCCTCTCCTTCTACCCCTCACCCTTCCCCTCTCCCTTCTCTTCACCCTCTCCCTTCCTCTCACCCTTCCCCTCTCCCTTCTCTCCTCCCTCCCCTCCCCTCCCTTCCCCTCATTCTTCCCCTCACTCTTCCCTCCTCCCCCTCCCCCTCCCCTTATTCCTCCCCGTTCCCTCCTCTTCCCTCCTCCATCCCCCTCTCCCTTCGCCCCATGCTTCCCCTCACCCTTCCCCTCACCCTTCTCCTCTCCCTTCCCTCCTCCCTCCCCCTCCCCTCTCCCTTCCCTCCTCCCTCCCCCTAACCCTCCCCCTCCCTCATTCACCCCCTCTCCCTCCCCTCTCCCTTCCCTCCTCCCTCTCACTCTCACCCTCTCCCTCTACCCTCATTCTTCCCTTCACCCTTCCCCTCTCTCTTCCCTCCCCCCTCCCCTGACCTTTCCCTTCCCCTTATCCTTCCACTTATCCTTCCCCTCACCCTTCCCCTCTCCCTTCCCTCCTCCCTCCATCTCCTCTCTCCTTCCCCTCTCCCTCACCCTCTCCCTTCCTATCACTGTTCCCTCTCCCTTCTCTCCTCCCTCCCCTCCCTTCCCCTCATTCTTCCTCTCACCCTTCCCCTCTCCCTTCCCTCCTCCCTCCCCCTCCCCCTCCCCCTCTCCCTTCCCCTCATTCTTCCCCTCACCCTTCCCCTCTCCCTTCCCTCCTCCTCCCCTCTCCCTTCCCCTCATTCTTCTCCTCATCCTTCCCCTCTCCCTTCCCTACCCCTCCCCTCTCCCTTCCCCTCATTCTTCCCCTCACCCTTCCCCTATCCCTTCCCTCCTCCACCCCCTCTCCCTTCCCCTCACCCTTCCCCTCTCCCTTCCACTCCCCCCTCCCTCTTCCTCCCCCTTTCCCTACCCTTCCCCCTTCCCTTCTCTCTTCCTCTCTCTTCACCCACACCCTTCCCCTCACCCACACCCTCTCCCTGCCCCTAACCCTCTGCCCTACCCTCACCCTTTCCCTCTTATTCTCGCTTCCCTTCCCTCCCCTTCACCCTCAACCTTCCCCTCTCCCTTTCCTTCCCCTCACCCTTCCCTTCCTTTTGCCTCTCTCTCACTCTCCCATTGCCTCTTCCTTCCCCTTCCCCTTCCCCTTTCCCTCTCCCTCTAACCTTCCCTCACCCTCTCCCTTCCCCTCTCCCTCCATCTCTCCACCTCCCACCCCTCCCTTCCCCTTTCCCCTTCCACTCTCCCGCCATCTCTCCCCTCCCCTCCCCATCCCTTCCCCCTTCCCCTCTCTGCTTCCCCTCTCCCTTTTCCCTCTCCTTCAATCCTCCCTTCTCCCTCCACCTTCCGTTCTCCCCTCCTTCCTCCCTCCTCTCACCCTCTCCCTTCCCCTCATTCTTCTCTTCACCCTTCCCTTTCCCTCACCCCTCCCTCTTCCTTCCTCTTTCCCTACCCCTCCCCGTTCCCTTCTCTCTTCCTCTCTCTTCACCCACACCCTCTCCCTTCCCCTAACCCTCTCCACTACCCTCACCCTTTCACCCTTTCACCCTCACCCTTTTCTCTCCCTTTCCTTCCCCTTCCCCTTCTCCCCTCTGCCACTCCCATTCCCTCTTCCTCCCCCCTCCCCACTGCCCCACCCTGTAACCCTCTCCCATTCCCTCACCCACTCCCTTCCCTTCTCCCAAACCTCTAATCCTCCCTTTCCCTCTCTCTTCCCCTTCCCCTCCATCTCTCCCCTCCCTTCCCTACCCGTCTCTTTTCCCCCTTTCTCCTTCCCCTCTCTGCTTCCCCTTTTCCTTTCCCCTTCCCCTCTCCCTCTCCCTTCCCCTCAACCTCCACCTTTCCCTCTCCCTCCATCCTCCCTTCCCCCTCCCCCTTCCCCTCCCCCTTGCCCTCTCCCTTCCGTCCCTCCTCCTCCCTCTCTCCCTCCCCCTCATTCTTCCCTTCACCCTTCCCCACTCCTTACCCCCTCTTCCTTCCTTCCCCTTTCCCTCCCCTTCCCTTCTCTCTTCCTCTCTCTTCACCCACACCCTTCCCTTCACCCATACCCACACCCCTCCCTTACCCTAACCCTCTCCCCTACCCTCATCCTTTCACCCACACCATTTTTTCTCCCTCTCCCTTTCCCCTGCCCCTCTGCCTTCCCCTCTCCCTTCGCTTCACCCTTTATCCCCACCCTCCACCTTCCCCTCACCTTCCCTCCTCCCTCTTCTTCCCCTTCCCCTCCCCCTCTCCCTTACCCTCGTTCTTCTCCTCTCCCTTCCCTCCTCCCTCCCCCTCCCCCTCATTCTTCCCCCACCTTTCCCCTTTCCCTTCCCTCCACCCTTCCCCTCCCCTCCATTCCCCTCATTATTCCCCTCACCCTTTCCCTCTCCCTTCCCCTCATTCTTCCCCTCACCCTTTCCCTCTCCCTTCCTCCCCTCTCCCCCTCATTCTTCCCCTCAGCCTTCCCCTCTCCCTTCTCTCCTCCACCCCCTCCCCTCCCCCTTCCCCTCATTCTTTCCCTCACCCTTCCCCTCCTCCCTCTCCTCTCCCGTCCCCTCATTCTTCCCCACACCCTTCCCCTCTCCCTTCCCTCCTCCCTCCCCTCCACCTCTCCCTTCCCCTCATTCTTTCCCTCACCCTTCCCCTCTCCCTTCCCTCCTCCCTCTTCCCTTCCCGTCATTCTTCCCCTCATCCTTCCCCTCTCCCTTCCATACTCCATCCCAGTCACTCTCTCCCTTCTCATTCTTCCCCTCTCCCTTCCCCTCACCCCTCCCTCTTCCTTCCCCTTTCCCTTCCCTTCCCCTCCTCCTCACCCTTCCCTTCTCTCTTTCTCTCTTCACCCACACCCACACTCTTCCCCTCACCCTCACCCTCTCCTTCCCCTAATGTTCTCCCCTACCCTCACCCTTTCAACCTCACCCTTTCCCTTACTCCCCCTTCCCTTCACCCTCAAACTCTCCCTTTCCCTCTCCCTTCCCTTCCCCTCACCCTTCCTCTCTTCCCTCTGCCTCTCCCTCACTCTCCTATTCCCTCTTCCTTCCCCTCTCCCGCACCCTCTAACCCTCCCTCTCCCTTTCCCTCTCCCTCACCCATTCCCCCTAACTTTCCCTCACCCTCACCCTCTCCCTTCCCCTCAACCTCAATCTCTCCCCTCCACACCCCTCCCTTCCCCTTTTCCCCTTCCCCTCTCCCTCCATATCTCCCCTCCCGTCCCCCTATCCCTTCCCCCTTTCCTCTTCCCATCTCTGCTTCCCCTCCCCCTTTCCCCTCTCCATCCTCCCTTCTCCCTTCTCCCTCCACCTTCCCCTTTCCCTTCCGTCCTCCCTCCCCCTCACCCTTCCCCTTATTCTTCCCTTCACCCTTCCCACCCCTCCCTCTTCCTTCCTCTTTCCCTCCCCCTCCACTTTCCCTTATCGCTTCCTCTCTTTTCACCCACACCCTCTCCCTTCCCCTAACACTCTCCCCTACCCTCACCCCTTCACCCTCACCCTTTTCTCTCCCTTTCCTTCCCCTCACCCTTCCCCTCTCCCCCTCTCCCTCACCCTCGAACCCTCTCCCATTCCCTCACCCACTCCCTTCCCCTCTCCCTCCCTCTCTAACCTCCCTATCCCTCTCCCTTCCCCTCTCCCTCCATCTCTCCCCCTCCCCACCCCTCTCCTTTCCCCTTTAATTTTCCCCTCTCCCTCCCTCCATCTCTCCCTCCCCTCCCCTATCATTTCCCCCTTTCCCCTTCCCCTCTCCCTTTCCCCTTCCCCTCTCCCTTCCCCTCTCCCTTCCCCTCTCCCTTCCCCTCTCCCTTCACCTCACCCTCTACCCTCACCCTCCACCTTCCCCTATACCTTCACTCCTCCCTTTACCATCCCCTTTCCTATTTTCTCTCCCTTCCCTCCTCCCTCCCACTCACCCTCTCCCTTCCCCTCATTCTTCCCTTCACCCTTCCCTTCACCCTCTCTCTCTTCCTTCCTCTTTCCCTCACCCTCCCTTTTCCCTTCTTTTTTCTCTATCTTCACCCACACCCACACCCTCTCCCTTCCTCTAACCCTCTCCCCTACCCTCACCCTTTCATGCTCACCCTTTTCTCTCCCTTTCCTTTCCTTCCCCTCACCCTTCCCCTCTTCCCCCAGCCTATCCCTCACTCCCATTCCCTCTTCCCCCTCCCCTCTCCCTCCCCCTCTAACCCTCTCCCATTCCCTCACCCACTCCCTTCCCCTCACCCTCTAACCCTCCCTTTCCCTCACCCTCTCCCTTCCCCTCACCCTCTATCTCTCCCCTCCCCTTTTCCCATTTCTCTCTCCCTCCATCTCTACCCCTCCCCTCCCCCTATCCCTTCCCTTTCATCTTCCCCTCTCTGCTTCCCCTCTCCCTCCATCCTCCCTTCTCCCTCCACCTTCTCCTCTCCCTTCCTTCCTCCCTCCCCCTCATCCTCTCCCTTTCCATTATTCTTCCCTACACCCTTCCCTTCCCCTCACCCCCTCCCTCTTCCTTCCTCTTTCCCTCCCCTGCACTTTTCCTTATCTCGTCCTCTCTCTTCACCCACACTCTTTCTTCCCCTAACCCTCTCCCCTACCCTCACCCCTTCACCCTCACCCTTTTCTCTCCCTTTCCTTCCCCTCACCCTTCCCCTCACTCCCTCACCCTCAAACCCTCTCCCATTCCCTCACCCACTCCTTCCCCTCTCCCTCACCCTCTAACCCTCCCTTTACCTCTCTCTTCCCCTTTCCCCTTCCCCTCCATCTCTACCCCTCCCCTCACCACCCCTCTTTCTTCCCCCTTTCCCCTTCCCCTCTCTGCTTCCCCTCTTCCTTTCCACTTCCCCTCTCCCTTCACCTCACCCTCCACCTTCCCCTCTCCCTCCATCCTCCCTTCTCCCTCCAACTTCCCCTCTCCCTTCCCTCGCTCCCCCTCACCCTCTCACTTCCCCTCATTCTTCCCTTCACCCTTCCCTCTCCCTTCCCCTCACCCCCTCCCTCTTCCTTCCCCTTCCCCTTTCCTTCCCCTTCCCTTCTCTCTTCCTCTCTCTTCACCCCACACCCTTCCCTTCGCCCACACCCTCTCCCTTCTCCTAACCCTCTCCCCTACCCTCACCCTTTCACCCTCACCCTTTCTCTTCCTCCCCCTTTCCCCTGCCCCTCTGCAATCGCCTCCCCCTCTTCCCCTCATTCTTCCCCTCACCCTTCTCCTCTCCCTTCCCCTCACCCCCTCCCTCATCCTTCCTCTTTCCCTCCCCCTCTCCTTCCCTTCTCCCTTCCGCTCATTCTTCCCCTCACCCTTCCCCTCATTCTTCCCCTCACCCTTCCCCTCCTCCCTCCCCTCTCCCTTCCCCTCATTCTTCCCCACGCCCTTCCCTCCACCCTCCCCCCCTCTCCCTTCCCCTCATTCTTTCCCTCACCCTTCCCATCATTCTTCCCTCACCCTTCCCCTCTCCCTTCCCTCCTCCATTCCAGTCACTCTCTCCCTTCTCATTCTTCCCCTCTCCCTTCCCCTCACCCCTCCCTCTTCCTTCCCTTTCCCTTTCCCTCCCCCTCACCCTTCCCTTCTCTCTATCTCTCTCTTCACCCACACCCTTCCCCTCACCCACACCCTCTCCCTTCCCCTAATGCTCTCCCTTACCCTCACCCTTTCACCCTCACTCTTTCCCTCTTACTCTCCCTTCCTTCACCCTCAAACTCTCCCCTCCCCTCTCCCTTTCCTTCCCCTCACCCTTCCCCTCTGCCTCTCCCTTACTCTCCCATTCCTCTTCCTTCCCCTCTCCCTTTCCCTCACCCTCTAACCCCCCTCTCCCTTTCCCTCTCCTCACCCATTCCCTCTCCCTCACACTCTAACCCTCCCTTTCCCTCACCCTCTCCCTTCCCCTCAACCTCCATCTCTCCCCTCCACACCCCTCCCTTCCCCTTTTCCCCTTCCCCTCCCCCTCCATATCTTCCCCTCCCGTCCTCTATCCCTTCCCCCTTTCCTCTTCCCATCTCTGCTTCCCCTTTCCCCTCTCCATCCTCCCTTCTCTCCTCCTTCCCCTCTCCCTTCCTTTCTCCCTCCCCTTCCCATTATTCTTCCCTTCACCCTTCCCTTCCCCTCACCCCTCCCTCTTCCTTCCTCTTTCCCCCCCCTCCACTTTCCCTTCTCTCTTCCTCTCTTTTCACCCACACCCTCTCCCTTCCCCTAACCCTCTCCCTACCCTCACCCCTTCACCCTCACCCTTTTCTCTCCCTTTCCTTCCCCTCACCCTTCCCCTCGGCCTCTCCATCACTCCCATTCCCTCTTCCCCCCTCCCCTCTCCCCCCTCTAACCCTCTCCCATTTGCCTCACCCACTCCCTTCCCCACACCCTCTAACCCTCCCTTTCCCTCAACCTCTTCCTTCCCCTCACCCTCTATCTCTCCCCCTCCCCAACCCTCCCCTTTTCCCCTTCCCCTCTGCCCCATCTCTGTCCCTCCCCTCCCATATCCCTTCCCCCTTTCCTCTTCCCCTCTCTGCTTCCCCTCTCCCTTTCCCTCTCCCTCCATCCTCCCTTCTCCCTCCACCTTCTCCTCTCCCTTCCTTCCTCCCTCCCCCTCATCCTCCTCCCTTCCCCTTATTCTTCCTTCACCCTTCCCTTCCCCTCACCCCTCACCCCTCCCTCTTCCTTCCTCTTTCCTTCCCCCTCCACTTTTCCTTCTCTGATCATCTCTCTTCACCCACACTCTCTCCCTTCCCCTAACCCTCTCCCTTACCCTCACCCCTTCACCCTCACCCTTTTTTGTCTCCCTTCCCCTCTTCCCCCACTCCCGAACCCTTGAACCCTCTCCCATTCCCTCACCCACTCCCTTCCCCTCTCCCTCACCCTCTAACCCTCTCTTTCCCTCTCCCTTCCCCTCTCCCTCCATCTTTCCCCCTCCCACTCCTCTCCCTTCCCCTTTCCCCTTCCCCTCCATCTCTACCCCTCCCCTACCCACCCATCTTTCTTCCCCTTTTCCCCTTCCCCTCTCTGCTTCCCCTCTTCCTTTCCACTTCCCGCCTCCCTTCTCCTCTCCCTTCGCCTCACCCTCCACCTTCCCCTCTCCCTCCATCCTCCCTTCTCCCTCCAACTTCCCTCTCCCTTTCCCTCTCCTTCCCTCACTCCCCTCACCCTCTCCCTTCCCCTCATTCTTCCCTTCACCCTTCCCCTCTCCCTTCCCCTCACCCCCTCACCCCCTCCCTCTTCCTTCCCCTTCCCCTTTCCTTCACCTTCCCATCTCTCTTCCTCTCTCTTCACCCACACCCTTCCTTTGCCCACACCCTCTACCTTCCCCTAACGCTCTCCCCTACCCTTACCCTTTCACCCTAACCCTTTTCTCTTCCCCCCTTTCCCCTACCCCTCTGCCTTCCCCTCTCCCTTAGCCTCCCCCTCATGCTTCCCCTCACCCTTCTCCTCTCCCTTTCCCTCCCCCCTCCCTCTTCCTTCCCCTTCCCCTTTCCCTCCCCCTCTCCTTCCCTTCTCTCTTCCTCTTTCTTCACCCACAACCTCCCCTCACCCACACCTCTCCCCTACCCTTCACCCTTTCACCCTCACCCTTTTCTCTCCCTCTCCCTTCCCCTCTCCATTTCCCCTGCCCCTCTGCCTTCCCCTCTCCCTTTCCCTCTCCCTTCCCTCCTCCCTCCCCCTCCCATTCCCATTCCCCCTCATCCTCTCCCTTCCCCTCATTCGTCCCCTAACCCATCCCCTCTCCCTTCCCTCCTCCCTCCCCCTCCCTTCCCCTCATTCTTCCCCTTAGCCTTCTGCCCTTCCTTCCCTTCTCCCTCCCCTCTCCTCTCCCTTCCTCTCATTCTTCCCCTCTCCCTTCCCTCCCCCTCCCTCTCCCTTCCCCCCATTCTTCCCCTCACCTTTTCCCTCTTCCTTCCCTCCTCCATCCCTCTCGCCCTCTCCCTTCTCCTCATTCTTCCCCTCACCCCTCCCTCTCCCTTCTTCTTTCCCTACCCCCTTCCCTTCTATCTTCTTCTCTGTTCTCCCATACCCTTCCCCTCTCCCTTTCCTTCCCCTCACTCTTCTCCTCTTCCCTCTGCCTCTCCCTCACTCTCTCCCATTCTCTCTTCCTTCCCCTCTCCCTCACCCTCTAACCCTTCCTCTCCCTTTCCCTCTCCCTCACCCTATCCCGTTCCCTCACCCTCTAACCCTCTCTTTGCCTCACCCTCTCCCTCTCCCCATCTCTCCCGCTCGCCACCCCTCTCCTTTCCGCTTCCCCCTTCCCCGCTCCCTCCATCTCTCCCCTCCCTCCCCTATCCCTTCCCCCTTTCCCCTTCCCTTCTCTGCTCCCCCTCTCCCTCTCCCTTCCCCCTCCCTTCCCCCCTCCCTTCCCCTCTCCCTTCCCCTCTCCCTTCCCCTCTCCCTTCCCCTCACCTTCTACCCTCACCCTCTCCCTTCCCTCCTGCCTTCTCCCTCCACCTTCCCCTCTACTATTCCCTCTCCCTTCCCTCCTCCCTCCCCCTCACCCTCTCCCTTCCCCTCATTCTTCCCTTCACCCTTCCTCTCTCCCTTCCCCTCACTCCTTCCCTCTTCCTTCCTCTTTCCCTCACCCTCCCCTTTCCCTTCTTTTTTCCTCTCTCTTCACCCACACCCTCTCCCTTCCCCTAACCCTCTCCCCTAACCTCACCGTTTCACCCTCACCCTTTTCTCTCCATTCCCCTCTCCCTTTCCTTCCCCTCACCCTTCCCCTTTCCCTCAGTCTCTCCCTCACTCTCTCCCCATCCCCTCTCCCTCCCCTCTAACCCTCTCCCATTCCCTCACCCTTTCCCTTCCCCTCTCCCTCCATCTCTCCCCCTCCCCACTACTCTCCCTTCCCCTATCCCCTTCTCCTCTCCCTCCATCTCTACCCCTCCTTTTCCCACCCCTCTCTCTTCCCCATTTCCCCTTTCCCTCTGCTTGCCCTCTTCCTTTCCCCTTCCCCTCCTCCCTTCACATCACCCTCCACCTTCCCCTCTGCCTCCATCCTCCCTTCTCCCTCGACCTTCCCCTCTCCCTTTCCCTCTCTGTTAGAAATGGGATCCCTGGCTGGCCAGGGCTTGCGCCAAAGTCAGTCAGAGACCACCACTCCTAAGTCAGGGCAAGGGAGTTACACGCCAAGATAACCCCTGCTCACCCTCTAGGTAACGTGGCGCGAGCAGCAAGGCTAAACTTGGAGGCGATGTGAGTTAAGTATTTGCGCACGCACCCCAGCAACAACACCCAAGGCCCACCACAAAGGAAACTCCACACAAGGTTATATATAAAAATAGCCTTTGTATTACACCAAAACACATTAGATAAAACACACACTTTACAATGTGCCAACAGGCACGGGCAGAATTTACAGGGGATATGTACAAGACAGGGCCACATGGACCACTGTCAGGAATCAGCACTTTTAGAACTTAGCACTAGGTAGACTTAGCACTCAGAACATAGAATAATATTCATTTTAGCATCAAAATAGAACATAAAGCACACAACCAGTAATCACTGGTAAAGGTTAAGTAGCACCTACGCAATCCTAACCACCTTAGGAGCAGGTCACGCAGGGAACTAGGGCCTCACTAGCACCACCTGTACTAGCAAGAACAACCACCTAAGTATCACAATACCTGTAGGGGTATAAGCACATAACACATGATGCATGACATACATTCAGAGGTGTAAGGAACAAGGCACATGATGCATAACCAACACATTCAGAGGTGCAGGGGAGAAAAACACATGATGCCTACAACATTCAGAGGTGTATCAAAGAAGGAAAACACATGATGCATTAAACAACCCATTCAGCGGTGTATTAAAGAACAATGGCACATGACGCATTAAAACACATTCAGAGGTGCAGGGGAGGAACAAGGCACATGATGCATAACTAACACATTCAGAGGTGCAAGCACAAGCAATTGCGCAAAACTCACATGAGCCACAACCTGTGGCAGTCCCTAGGCCAACTGGCCTCTCTAGGGCTAGGACGCCCTGTGTCCCAGTGTCAAGGCCTAAACGTGGCAGCTGCCCACGAAGTGCTGGGCAGCTGTGGAGACAATGGTGTGGCCAACAGGGTGGAGCCTCGCAGGCTCTGGCCAGAACTCTCGTGTCCCCAAGAGCCTCTTTGGGCTCTTAACCAACCAAAGGTGCGGCGTGAGCCTCTCTGGGCTCTGAACACTGATTGCCCCCTAGAGCCTCTCAGGGCTCTCAATAATAAAATGCGCCCATTGAGCCTCGTGGGCTCGAAGAGATGTGCCACCCAACGTTGGAGTCCCTCACGGGGGACTCGGGGTAAGCAACTGCGGGCCTCTCGGGCCTCTGGAACAACAATGCACCTTGAGCCTCTCAGGGCCCATCAACAATGGGGGCTCAGGCATCGGAGTCCCGCTCGGGGGACTCTAAAATCACAAGATGGCCCCAAGAGCCTGGGGGGGCTCCACAGTCACGAAGATGCCCCAGGGGCGAAGATCGGGCTACATGGAGGGGGGGCGGACACCGGCAATGTGTCCCGACGCCCTCCCTCTCTTACAAATAAACACCATGGGCCCCCCACTCACCAGGACATGGGGCGGGGGCTCCTCTCACTCTCCACTCGGCAGACCGGGGCTCTCCCTCGAGACCTCTGCAGGCGGTGGCGGCTCGATTCCACTGGGCTTCTCTGTGCCGGTTACCACGGCCTCTCTCGGCCGGACTTCCCTCTCTCCCGAGGCACTCCCTCGCTCCTGGGAGCCCGGGGGTGGGGGGGCGACGACGGCACTGGCTCCTGTGGTGCTTCTGCCTCTAAGGCAGGCGGACGGGGCTCTCTCCGCCGGCCGGACTTCCGGGTTACTACCGGCCTGGCCACGTCCTGCTGCAGCTTGCCTGGCTTCATGCCTCGGGTGTCCGCCAATGCCAGTGCGGCCCGAGCAGGGAGGCGGGCACTTCCGGGTCGCACTAGGCAGCGGTCCGGCAACGTCCCAAAACACTCCTGGGCTGCGGCGGTGAACTCGGTGCTACGAGGGGTGGGCTCCCTCTAATTTAAATAAAGCAAAGTGCCCCGAGCGGCACAAATGCGAGGTGGGCACTCGCTAGGGCAGAAAACCAGCACGCAGGCAAATGATACCGGGTAGGCACCGGCCAAAGCAAATAAAGCGCTCCCCAGCGCTACAGCCAAAATAAAGCACTCTTAAGCGCTAGAAGCAGAACAAAGCGCTCCCAGGCGCTAGGAGGAAAATGCAAGCGCTTCTAGGTGCTGGGGGACCCAAAAGCCCAGGGACCAGCACAAAAGCTCCCTAGGCAGGTAGGGGGGGCAAGGCTAGGCCCAGAGCCAGCTCACTGGGTCTTCAGGCAGGGAGACACTCAAAGTGGCGGTCCTCCGGCCCAGCAACAGCAGCAGCCCCCTCAGGATCCTGGAAGAGAACAACTTCTGTGGGGACACAGCCCCATTTTTATACACATAATTCCTTTGTCTGTAGGTGCAGGGTGGGGGGGAAACCAGTCGCAGCTGGTTTTGGAGTACCCATGATAGCTCAACCACCCATTTAATTCACTGGCAGGGCTAGGGTCATCAGTCGCACCACAGGGGCCGGAGCCAGCATTGTGTGGGGAAAGTCCAGGCCCATCAGGGACCAGGTGCACTCCTCCCCAGCCATCAACATGCTAATCTCACACTCACCCACCGGGCAGACCCATCCAGCCTTCCTGGAGCCAGGCTCACCAGCCAGCTCCAGCCAATCACACGCCAGGCATAATTTACATTAATATGCCTAGTCCTAGAACTGGCATTTCCGCACAAGACACACTCATGCCACATACATCATTGTGAAGCATTCACTCTCACGAGTTCGCACATATCAAATTCGAACCTGTACACCCCACGCATCAGGAACTACCAGGGACACATACATTCCCCATGCATTCCTATGGGAGGGCAGGCCTATCTCATCACATGCACTCAGAGTGCGCATGCACTTTCCACTGGGACACAGTGAAAGTGCGCAGAACCCAAAAATCACCATCACCAGGTCACCATTACAAGCAAAAAGTCTAGGGGTGAACCTAGGGTGACCAACTGGCATAGGTGCAAATTCAGGACAGCGAGAGTAAACATTCAGGACAAAGGGACTAAATTCAGGACAAAAATTCAGGACAAGGGGTTAAAATTCAGGACAAAACTTCAGGACAAAAGGTACGTTTTACAGACACGTCAGAGGTGGTTGTGCAATAGTATATAAGTTAGTATATTAACAACCACCTAAGTACAAGTCTAAATAAGTTTATATTAAGTTGAGACAATCATGCACTTCACAGTTTTTCAGTATGGACGCATCTTGCTACCTTAGACGATTCAAAATTCGCACCTAGCTCCAGCAGGTACATTAGTCAACAGACAATGGTGAACCGCACCTGAATATAAGTGAGGCCGCTTTTATTGTTGATTGAAAACTACTGGCTATACAAGGAACTTTGCAGTGCCAGCCCCCAGTAACAACCCCCCCCTTTCTAGCCCCCCAGGGAAACATCCGATGCCTGGTCCAGCCAGTCCGGCCTTGCTACCACCCTCCAGTGGTGCCCCTCATCTTCACTTAGACGGTCTCTCATATGTATTTAATTTCTTTTATAGTGTTACTCATCCCAAGTATGTAGCGCAGGGTGTTGGAGTGTATTACATCACACACACATTACATAGAGATAATGACTCATATTAACATCAAAGTCAATGTATAGGAAATGTTACTTAAGATAATAGGTGCTACAAGGTGTAATCATCCTTTCATCCATCATTCAGTCTTTCGCCATTCATTCTGTCCTTCCATCTGTGTGCCCATTTATATCCAAACATATTCAACCATTTGCAAAATGATCCACCATATCCACCAAATATCCTTCCATCCATCATTTCACTAATCCATCCCTCCATCCACCCTTTCACTCATCCATCCATTATTCATCTACCCACCCTTTCACCCCATTCATCCGTACAGTCATCCATCCACTCTTCCATCCATCCATCTATTCACTCACCCATCCAGCCATTTACCCTTTTACCCATCCAGCCATCCATTCACTTACTCATCCATCCACCCATTCACTTACTCATCCATCCACCCAGTCACTTATCCTTCCACACATCTACCCTTTCAGGCATTCATCCTCACTTTCTCTCTCCATCCCCCTTTCACTTATCCATCCATCCACCCTCCCATCTACTCATCCATTCACGAATCCATCAATTGATCCTATTACTCGTCCATCCTTTCACTCATCCAGCCATCCGTTCTCTCATCCATCCACCCTTTCGCTTACTCATTAATCCTTACATCCACCCTTCCACTCATCCATCCATTCACTCTTTCATTTATCAATTCATCCATTCATCCATTCACTCGCTCATCATCTACCCTTTCACTCATCCATCCATCCTTTCACACACCCATCCGCCCTTTTACCTATCCATCTACCCTTCCACCCATACATCCATTTACCTTTTCTCTCATCCATACTTGCACTCATTCACTCATCCATCCATCCTTTCTTTCATTATCTATCCATTCCCCCTTTCATTCATTCATTCATCCTTTCAGTAATCCATCCAGCCATTCACACATTCCTTCACTTATTTACTCACCCACATTTTCACATTATGAGCTGAGCCTTTGTCTGCAGAGTTGCAGACAGACGAGGCCCATCACAAACTTCACCTTGCTGTTGTTCCTAAAGCAAGGGGTGGGGTGGGGTGGGGGGAAGTTCACTATATCCCTGCACATAGGCAATCTGAAAACGTAGAAGTCATGAGTCATGCATGATGCCCAATGCCAGGATGTGAGGTGACTGTGACATGGTGTTGTTTCCAGGGCTTTAAGTGGTGTAAAAAACCTGGTGGGTCTCTTCAAAGGGGGTGTTCGATGTAATTAAGAGCGTGGTTTAAAACACCTAGGCTAAAAATCTGCGCTTAGCATAGTTTTTCGCACGAGTGGTATGTTATTTCTGTCATTGCATCCAGATATATAATACAGCAAGTATCATTACACCAACAACAAGCCAGGACTTTTGGGTTTGTCAATGTTTGCTAGTTCCTTAAAATAAAAAAGTAGCAACCATGGGCTTTGTTGAATATTATATTGAAAATACTTCAGTTCTAAAATGATGAGACAGTGAAGGAACGATAACCCGTTCTTTTTAACTTGTATTACTGGCTTCTTTAAATGAACTGTTCTCTTACGTTGCAGCATGGACGCTTTACCTTTTATCTAACTTAGATAAAAGGTAAAACGCCCATGCTGCAATGTCTAACAGAATGCCTGGCCCTAGACTGAGGCAGGAGGAGGCTGCAACATGCTTTTAACACCCCAGACTGTCCCATTGACATTCTGTATGTGGCAATTACCCGGCATACAGAATGACAATGGGCGAGTGGGGCTGCTCTTGTGCTCCAGGAGGAGTGCGAGGTGGCTCCATCAGCGGGAGTGAGGCCTCTACAGGGGAGCAGTGCTGCTCCCTGAGATGGCCAAAATTACGGACAAAAGGCGTCCGTAAAAGGGATCCTCACGGACAACGGACGTGAGGGCCCAATTACGGACGGTCCGTGAAATTTACGGATGGTTGGTCACCCTAAAGTTGCACGAAAACACGTCAACCATAAAATAAAACGCACCCCCCATATTTTATCCTTTACCTTAATAAATCAAACTTAAAAACTTAAAAAAAAAATAAAAACGCACCACAGAGCAAACAAAATGCTTTGAGCCATATTTTGATTTTCACCCTCACACAGCTCTTCGGATGATAAAAACAAACAAACATTGCCACCCACAGTCCATCGAGCTGTGTTTGTCTGGACCTCCGCTTGTTGTACTGGTTATCATGGTACACAGGGGTGGCTCTGTCTGTTAATAAACGGTGCACTGGGTTCCACACCAGGTACTATTTTCATGATGGCGTGAATTTCCACACACATTGCACCCTCGCAGCGCGGGTGCGCCTGCCCTGTTTCCAACACAACCAGAAGGCACATGTGTGATTGGCATGCTGCCAGTACACTGGCACACGTAACGCGCCTCAGAATGGCATTCTCTTGTTACCTGAGGTAACGCAATATGCAGTACAGGTGTGAACAAGTGTGTGTTTTATTTATGGCGCTGCGCTCTCAACTGAAACAGCACTAACTAGAAATACAACCCCTGTCATGTAGATTTTGCGACCTGGGTGTCAGGGGGGTTAAATATAGAGCACTGTTTATGTCCATCTACAACAGAGTGGAAAAATCCCCTTTTCTCCGTGTTTCGAAGGAATGGAAGGAAAATGAATTGCCCTGTTGTGCGCGGCGGCAGAGGACGCTGGTCTGGGGAGGGGGCGGGGGTTGTCGCAGCGCTCTTTGCAGTAAAACACACCGAGACGGAGGTAAGCTTGTTACGTGCTTCTTTATTCCCTGCCAGCCTCGCACTGGCTTACAGACTACACTTCCTTTAGGACGTCACTTCCTATTCCTGTTTCCTGTCCGCCTGTCCTGTCCTGTAACAGGGTCAGGCGGGACGACATGACAGGGGTGTTTATATAAAGCTGTACCAGATTTTGTGGCCCTTGAGACCGGCAATTTCCCTGCGCGAGGTTAGCAGTTCCCATGGGATTACACCACGTGCTTTTAGTTATAACAATGCACATTGAACTCCTCCTCATTTCACTGCGAGAAACCCAGTAATGTAGACACTGCTGGGGGCGCTAGCTCTAGCGACCAGAGCCAGTGACAGTAGAGGGTGCCTAGATCCGAGAGATCACACAGCCTCCTCTGGGACCTGCACATGCTTGTTAACAAGAACTGGGACTGCAGGGGGCGCCGAGAGACCAAGTGATAACCCGGACCGTACTGAGTGTGCTGTGCCTCCTTGCAGCGTAGACAGGGACTCAGTGGTCGAAGTGGGAAAACAGAAGTAGGGGAACTGTGGGTGGAGGACCAGGAGGCGGGAATAACCAGAGGATTGGGTCAGTGGTCGGAGTCAGAGGTGTGGCTAAAAAGAGCAAAACATATGAGTTTTTTGTATGTTTGGCATTTTACTGACCAGTCACAGCTTATAACGTTATTTAATACAACCCAATGGATACACGTTTATTTGAGGTTTAATATATGAGTTAATGACATTAAAATACATTTACAATATGGGGTAAGTTTTTAATCACAGAATGTCCCAAAGACGCTTATAAGTAGAACCAGACACCATTTGTTTCCGAGCCATGCAGTTTCTTTCATCAGCACTTCTCCTACCTTTTTCTAACCATTTCTGAACATAAAATTGGATTTAAGTTCTATGAAAGGAGGCACCACATGTTGGGAAACACTGTTGATGACATCATTCTGTGCCCCTCAGTCAATGCAAAATTGTCTACGTTTTTTATGTGCTTCACGCAACATGACATGAAGCCAGCATTAGATGCCTCCTGGTTTCCTGTTATTGTATCTAGAAATAGCACTCAAAAATGAATATATATTCACCTAAAACAAACCAGACCTGTTGGTTTTGCGGATGCTTTAAGCAATATCAGATGAATGAGATACAATTATTATATTAGTAGTTTGTGTAATTACTACTCAAGTTAGTTAGCAATGAGAATTGCAAATGTATCAATTCTGAAATTATGAGACTCAAACAGTGGTAGTCAGAGTACGTAGTGTTCCTCGGATTATCTCAATCAGTTATTTTCTCCCCTTCAGACTACTATCCTCTGTAATCCGTATTAGACACCTTCCTCCTCTGTCTCTCCCCAAGCACTGTAGGTGTCTAGAAATACCACCCCACAGAGACCGCATGAGGAAGTTCAAACATGAATGGCAAAATATCCTAGTTTGCAAACGTTTTCCACATAATTAAAGCTCTGCCATATTTGCCACATAATAAACCATCGGCTGCATAATCTGATGGTTTGAACAAAAAAATATTTGTAGCTCAGATCGTTCAAAATACGTGACTTGTGTTGCTGTGAAGTAGAAGACCCTTTCCAAAGGTTGACTGGTCCCCGTTCTCACTGCTACACTTGTATGTTTAACTGGTATTAATGAGGCAAAAGCTTTGCAGAGACTGTTGGTATGTGTAAAAAAAGTCAAAATAATAAAGTATCAGAAAATGTCCCGCACATTACTCTGCAGCCTTTCTTTCCTGCATAATGTAGTCAACACTGCAAAATAATTTTGTCCTCCATTGCTGCATAATTGCAGTGCCCCCAAAGCAGGCTGCACATGTTAAAAGTACTTGTGCATGAAGGAGAGAGATAGTGAAGTTTGCGAACTTAAAAGGTATATATACGGTAATGGTAGCGGAGGGCAGCGCAGCAAGTTATTTTGCTATGCTGCCCTGCATCACAGGGAAAGGGTAGGAATGCACCGTATTTATCCAATACGGTCCATTTCTGTCTTTTCCCCCAGCGCTGGCGCCATTTCGTCAGCCTAGCGCCAATGCAGGCACTCTGTTTCATGCAGGATTGTTTCTGTGCAGGAAGGGGTACTTTCCTGCACATAAACCATCCTGAGAGGCTTTTTCCTCTTTTTATGTGTGCTGCACATATAGAAAGACAAAACTACTGGGAGAAATAAAGATATTTCTCATTGTTGTGTTTCCCTTCGGGAGGTGTAAGATTTTGATACATTCCCAGGATAACAAGCTCTTGTAAATCTAGGAATGCATCAAAAACCATGGGAGTTGCATGGGAACACCCACTGCAACATGTCCCTTGTGCAGAGTAAGGCAAAGCAGCGATTTCTGCTGTGTCGCATTACTCCATATTTATGAAACCATTCAAATCCATACAAAGTGGCTATGAGTGGCTTCATAAATATGACTTAGAGATTTGCATCATGCATTTACCACGTTCCGTGGTGCAAACAGGAGGACCGGGCACGAGTTCCGCTCAGGCTTTGTAATAGAATTGCTGATACACCCCGCTTTTCTCAGTAGACTAGCAGGATATTGCAAGAACTGGGTGAGGGATTACGGTGCATTCCAAATATAGCCAGCCAATAATTCATTTATGTATCTATTAAACAGCATTTTCTCCTGAGCTCTTATATAGAAAACGTAGTGGCAGTAAAATGGAAGAAGGCCCCAATGCGAAGTGTGAAATGTTAGTAAAATCGTACAGAGGTGGATGCTAACCGTCAAAAACACAGATATAACAACCGCTCAATATTAAACCTTGTTCTTGTTTCTTTATATGGTGATTTAGGTAGTCCGGGATTTGCCTCATGACAACAAAACTCTTAACATAAGAACAAAAACAGGTACGGGCTAGTCTACTGTCCTCGATTAGACACACTGTTAAATTCTGCGTCTCATAACTGGGTAACTGCACCTCCATGGTCATCACGCATAACAAGTAGGCACTTGGGATCAAAACTTGGATCACACCCTATCAGCCACACAGCCTGTAAGGTGTGCCTGCAGGCAAGCGCTGCAGCACCCCTACACATACAGAGTGGTAAAAGCGCTATATAAATGCTACAATGTTACGCAATTCTCTGCACGTTTTGCAAATAGCACTTCATGCAAGGTTTCTTAGCTTCGATGTATTCCTGTTTCTCAGCTGGGCTGGGGAAGATAACATTGATTTGACCAATAACATTTTATGATGATAAATGATAGTGAATTCCAGGTAAAACAGCACTGAAATTCCACCCACCATATTTAAACTTACGGACTTACAAGCAGACCCAATTTGCAGTGCGAATGTTAGAACTACAGATCCCAGAATGCATTTATTGCTTATACTAATGCAGCTGGACTAGTTACCATTATTCCCTGGCGGGCCCACCTTTAAATATATTTGATTACCGGCTATTGCTGGTCTCCCTAAGCAAGTGAGGGTGACTATGTGTGTCGCAAACCGCAACCAAGATGCATTAGGAAAGCAGTGCGTGTCCCAGAAGGACAGCAGAAGATTTCACTCATCTGACTTATGGTGATATAGCAGCGTAGAAGGGCTAAGGAGTTCCGGGTTATAAAGCATACTTGTCTAAATTAAAATTAGAAATGATGCGGTATAATACAGTGCATCCTGTGACATTATTAGTTTGCCATGCTGTTATTTTAACACTAATGAATATTGCCAGGGTGTAAATTTCACCTCGTTAGTACCAGTGTAATATAAACACTGCAATCATTAACTAAGGTTGATTGGTTAAGCATTCCAATATGTCTAACACTTTGCAACACCACATTGGGTGCTTTCTCTTACGATTCTCACATCAGCTCGAGCTAGAAACAAAATAGTTTTGGGTCACAGCTGTATATTATGCAAGTACAGCATATTCATAATTATGAGGGAACTCACCACACCAGCACAATCACATACTTCTAGTAGCCAGCAAAATTGAACTGGATTGAGTAGTAATGTAGTTGACCTTGACCCCACATAATCCATAACTTTGTAGATTTTATCAAACAAACTTGAACAAGCATTTGCAATGCAATAGATCTCGCATTCGTGAGATTTAGAGCTATTGGCATTGTAAATGACAATGCCTTTTATTTACGTTTAAAAAAACCTTCAATAAGGTTTTGTCATTTACAATACTAATAAGTCAAAGTTTAGAAAATGCGAGACCAATTGCATTGTAAATGCTTGTTTTTTAAAGCGCCTAGGTTTGGGCACAGTCTACCGGGAATTCTACACTGGAGTGCGTTTCCTTTCTGTGTGGCGTCGTTAGTCTGTGTGAGCCCGAAAATAAAGGGCAGATGAGGTCAAGTGTGATGCCTAAAATGCATCCTGGTGTGACTATTGTAGGTCACAGTGGGGGCAGGCAGGGGGCCTCCTCGCTAAATTAGGTGTAAATCACACTCTAGTGTCCACCAAAGCTTGCCGTTTTTGCGTGCTGGTTAATTACTCCTAAAGTGTTGCTTTCCAGGCCCCTGCCCCAGATACAGAGGAGAAGAGGGAGGAGGTCGTGGCAACTGCAGACGCCTTCCTTAATGTGCAAAAACACAGGGCTGGACAATCACGCAATATTGTTTAAATTCGGACCATTGTCTGCCGTCCTGGGACGCATTTTTAAAATACAGAAGTAGGGGACTGTGTTATATTTAAATAGTAAGGGCACGCCGTGCCCTTCCGATCCCGCCCACTTCTACCACTGCAGGGACTGGAGTAGGGATCACAAGCCAAGTGACCAGTCAGTACCTCCTGGTCCCCTGCTGCGGGGACTACGTGATCAGAGATAGCCATCTGGAGGCTGGGATGTAGCTAAGTCAGTGAGACTGTGGTGGGAGTGAGCCTCAAATTTCCCAACTAAAAAAGCAGTGGTCCCCAGGGTGAATGGGTGAGATGACTTGGGCTCGGGATGGACTGTTCCCATGAAGAGCAGGGTCAGTATGGATTTGCATTAGGTGGGTCTCTGGGACTGATTTAGAGTTCAGCGGACATACACTTTGTTGCAACTGTGACAGAGTATCCTGTCCACCACGCACAAAATCTGCCTGTCCGATTTTGAGTCAGGCCGAACCCAAGTAAAATGTAGAAGAAGTTAATTTTTGTCTGTTGGTGTAAAACACACAGCGATTGCCCAATGAAGTAGGCGTTGGAACTAAGTCAACCAACAGTCCACCCTATTCAGAGTGGATGGTCGGATAATTTTATTTTTTATTGTCTGTCACTGTGAGGGACAGTAAAAAAATAATTGTTGGTGCTGTCCAGTTCTTTGGGGGGTGTATGAGTTTGTAGCTTATGTGTCACATGGGCAGGTGTTTAATGTTTGCCATTTGCACAGGGTTTAGGTTAGGTTGTTGTCACCAGGGGAGGGTTCATATTTTACCTGTTCTGCCAGCCCTTGAGCCGTCACAACCAGGATGGTTTGTGTGTTCTTCCTTGTGACTTGCCTAAATAACGCTTGCTGATCATGAATGAACCGGAGAATAATTCATTTTCAAGTCTCATTTTTAGGTAGCGCTTAAAGAGTGGCTATACAATAAGCAGGACAGGCTGGTTTTTTAGTGTGGTTTACTTGTCAAGTTTTGGCTTCTATACCATCATCAAGGTAGTCTGAGTGCTGGATTGAGCGGAAATGGAAGCAGAAAGGGAAGGAAAACCACAGAAATAAAGCAGGAAAAGCAGATCTAAGGAGCTTGAATGTCAGTGAGATTTATGAAATGGACAACTGAATATATGTGATGTACGCGTAAATCAAATCAAGGTATAGACTTTATTCCTTTATAGCCCAGAGACGGGCCTGATGTTTTTGTGCACCTGTCTCACTGTGTCAAGAATATATATATATATATGTCAGTGCCTATCCGGTAGTGCGCCATTTTAAATCTACACACAACTAAGTATGGGCGAATTTTGCGAATCTCACGTTCGCGAATTTTGCGGATTTGCGAATTCGCAATCCGCAAAATCCGCGAATTCTCGCGAATGTGCAGATTTTTTTTTTTTGTGTTCGCAAGTGTTTCTGCCAGTTCGCGAGGATTTGGTACTAGTTCGCAATTGCGAACTTACTTGTCGGCTCGCAACGGTGGCGACTATGTTGTTTCTACGTCTGGCTCATCATCACAGCCTCCCAGCACCCTCTGTTTCACCACTGGCACCCTCTCTTTGACCCATGCCACCCTCTGTTACATCAATGCCACCCTCTGGTTCATCATCACTGTAGAAGATGGGGGAGAAAAGCAAGCCCACCTGCCCTGCTTGAACTGACATGAATTAATTTGGGGTTAGTTTATTAACAACACCTGCCCTGCCCCAACTGACAATAATGAATTAGGGGCTAATTAATGTGTCACTGAATTTGAAGTTCCAGCCTGGCACCTGCTTGTCTGCTCCCTTAGCTGTAAATCAGGACCTTTGTGGCATACAGTTAAGGTCAGAGCAGGGTCACACAATAGTTGCAAGCAGGCAACCGAATTCTGGAGGGCCCCCTCAGGAAGCACTACAGGGAATCGTTACAAATCATGAGGTTGACCTTTTGCACCTGCTCATTGCTTTTGCTTTTGCAAAAATCGTTTTTCGTTTTTTTCGCGCTATTCGCGGGGCGCGGCGTCGTGCGAAACCGACCGCGGAAGCCGCCAATTCGTGCGAATGAGCTTTCTATTTTTTTGTGGCTTGTTGTTTCGCGAGCTTTTTTGCAGTATTCGCGAGCCGCTTGCAGCGCAACGCGCGAATTTACCCCAAGGTCGAGTACGGGCGCGGCCATTTTGTTTGCGTGACGTATTTCCGTTTCCGCCCGCTATGTATAATCTCGCGCAGTAAGCGCATTGCGAGTAGAAGTTCGCACGAGATCGCAAGGAAAATCTCGCGCGAACTTACTTTCGCGCTCGTGAACGGGCGCCGGCCATCTTGTTTTTCATTCATTTCCTGTGTCTGGGCATGGTGTTTAATCCTCTTGCTATCTTTGCCCTCCTTTGCTTGTTTTCAGTTTTTTTTAAACGATTTTGCTTCTTATCTATCCCTCTCTTTTCCTAGCTGTATATTTTTGTCTTTTCTGCTATTTTTCTTTACTTTTAAACTACTTTTTTAAACTCTTTTCTTTTCTTCTTCCCTATCCTATTCCTTCTTAATTTTCTACCTCCTACCTTACCTGCCCAGACCATGGTGAAGCCAGGCGCCGTGAAGCTGCCCAGGCACTTGAGGGCGGCAGCGGCGGTGGGGAGGAGGAGTCCTGGACCCCGTGCCAGGACACCATGCGGTCGATTGAGGGGGGAGAAGGTGATGCGACGGGAGATCTTCAGCCCGGAGGAAGTGGGCGCGCTGGTCTACTTCGTCCAGCGCCGCCTGCCCAGGACCATCGCGGGAGGCGGCAGGATCGCGGCCGGCGGCTACAACATGCGGGAGCGCCGGAAGCGGTGGGAGAAGGTGTGCTGGGCCATATCCCACCTCTACGGGGTCCAGCGCACCTACAGCCAGGTCACCCATCGCTGGACCGACCTCCTGGACCGGGAGCGCGACCTGCTGGACCAGCTCGGCTTGGAGATCCCCGGGCTTGGTGAGTAGTAGTAGCCATTTCATCACTCACTACTATGATGTTTTCTCCTGCTCTGTGTTGTTGTATTGCAAATATTTGTTTTTTACATGGAGCAAGCCAATAATGCCGCTGATGACGATTACATTGTAGTTAAATTATATTTCAAAATCTTCTGTGCATTTCAGGTGCACTGCTCTCCTTCTCAGTGGCGTTGCTACTATGCTTATTTGTTTTCTATTTTGTGGTCTCATTGGCCTGAGTAACTATTATGTATGAGTGTACTTTACAGAACTGCGTAATGCTAGACACTAGGGGGCAGATTACATTTACAAGCCCCTTGCGCCACGTTTACGTTGCCTTGCGTGACGCAACAGCGGCGTAAACGTGCCGCATCCCTGCGAGTCATTTACAGCATGACGCATCTAGGGAGATGCATCACGTTATAAAGCCATGGGCCTGCACCACAATGGGTGCGTTCCTAGTACGCAGGGTGGGCGGTCCGGCGGCTGTGCGCCTCGCAAAATTGCCTGCGTGAAATCTACAAGATTTAACGCAGGCACTTCTGCGATGCTGCTACGTCAATTCAATTCCTTATGCCTGCTTGAAGCAGGCGAAAGGACTGACACAGCATGTTAAGTATTGGGTGGCCCTGAGCATTACTGGAGTTGCATTGTGTTGGCGACGTGACTCCAGCGATGCGCCGCTCTTACGTGACGAGATGCGTCACGCAAGTGCCTACCCTTGCGCCAGGGCGCGCCGCATTGTAAATGAGGCGCATCTGATGGTCGCAAGGGTAGTTTTGCGTGACGCATTTGATCTGGCGCATCTCTGGAGATGCGCCAGAACGCGTAAGTAAGTATGCCCCTAAGGGGCAGAATTGCAATTACCGTCGCATCCCTGCAAAGTGGCAGGGATGCACCATTAATTGTGCGGCCCGCTACCACCACCAAACATGGTGCGCCGTATTTGCAATGTGGCGCACCATGGTCCCAAAACGTCACCGAAGCTTTACTGCTGGAGTTGCGTCGCAACGTTGGCGAAGCTCCAGCAATGCTCTGGGGTACCCTATCTCCCCAATGCTGGGTCAAGCCGTACGTCTGCTTCAAGCAGGTGCAGGGTTTGTGTGACGCATCATTGTCCTAAAGGTGACTGATTAAAATTTTGTAGATTTCCCTCAGCCACTTTTAGGATGTGTTCCAGCGCAGGAATGCCCTCCCTTGCGCCGGAACGCCCCTGATGGCGCAGGGCTTTATAACGGGATGCATCTCCCAAATGCGTGACGTTGTTATAATATTATACGCCGCACCATGGCGCCTCTTTTGTTTAGCTGCTGCGTCACAAAAGTCACGCAAGAACGGAGCAAAAGAGCCGCAAGGGGCTTAAATCTGCCCCTTCCTTTGTACCCCTGACAATAAGAAAAATAGTGGCCGTGGATTGATAGTTTGACTATTGAAATGACTGGTTATGTAGCAGGCAACTGTTAGTGTTGTCACTGATCTGACTGAAATCACAATGGAGTTTGTCTGTCACTTTGCGTCTTGCCTGTGGACTGCTGCCTGCCAGTCCTCGGTGAACCTTTCAGTACTTTGTTTAGTGAGTTACGTGACTTTAGAAGTCGCAGGTCCGCAAATCAATGAAAACTAACCCTAATCAATGTAATTTCGCGGAAATATTTTGTTATTGTTGTTTTGAAATGTTTGATTTGGTTGACATTGACAAGCAACAATCATCCATGTTTTCTGTTCTTTCTTTCATGTTGTACATCAGCTCCTCCCAGGGGCGAGGGGAGGACAAAGGAGCAGCAGGCGGTGGATGCTGTTGAACAGGGCCAGGATCGGGCAGGCGAGGGCTCCTTTGCTGGCCCCAGTAAGTTTTCATTTTAGACTAGTACCTATTTTTCCTAGCGTTCCTCATTTGATTTTTTCAAAATCGTCTTTGATCTACTTGTAGACTGTATCTAAATTCTTATCCTGCCTCTACTATGACTCCCTGTGGTATTACTAGATTATTAGTCTGTCTGTGTAGCTAACTAAGATTGCACGGTTGGCGAAACTCCCATTCTAGTCAGCAATAGCTCTATCAACTTAATGCAGTCCTCTGGGATTGTCCATAATGTCTTTTGAAGTGTTCTATCTGGACTCATGCTTGCAAAAATTGCAAAACCTTTCGCTCAGTCACTCTAGTCTGGACAAAAAAACACTGAGTCTATTTAAGTTTAAAAGCTTTATTAAAAGTAAACACATTTATTAAAATTAAGTCATAATAAAACTAAACGTTTAACTGATAATGGAAAAGTGGTTAGTGCTGACGATTAATTGAAGACATTTCTTGTGGTCGAGCCGAGCTCTCACCTGGTTTCAACTTGATCTTGTTGTTAGAAGTCCATCTTCTGTCTGTGTGGAGAAAAATGGTGCGTGTTAAAAAACCAGCCTTCATCAGTTGTGCCAAAAAGTGCAGTAAGACAACCTTCCCTGGAAAAAGGGACATTTTTTTAACTTTAAAGTAGACAGTCACAAATTACATTGTTTTCACATGTCTTCATTCCTAGACCAAATACTAGTGAGTGCTTTATTCTAACATTCTTACATGTACTTTGTAGGTGGAACATCTGGTGGCGGGGCCAGCGTGGAGGTGGTGGTGCTCGACACGGAGGCGGAGGGCAATTCTTCAGGGGAAGAGGCGGCGGCTGTGAGAGTTGAGATGGTGGTGGTGGCGGCCAGAGGTAAGCTCTTATATATTCCTTACTTATTGAGATTGAAGACGTGGCTGGGAAGGCAAGAATATGAGATGCATGGCTGGGTGAATGATGAAGCAATGATGGGTGGAAGGACAACAGCCTGGGTGGGTGACACAGAAACTGTATGTGTCCATATACCTGGATCATGCTACTATCTGACTCTTAGATAGCATATGTGTATCTAGAGCAGGGGTACTCATAGTACGGCCCGCGTGCCGGTGGTGGCCCGGCAAGCCTTCCTTGGCGGTGCGCAGACCTTGCAGACAATCACTGCTCCCCCGGCCCCCACAGAGCAGAGGCTTTGTTGTATTTCACCTGTTAGCGCCCCTGCATCTCCACTCTGAAAATCACTGCTCCTCCGGCCCCCACAGAGCAGAGTGGATATGCAGGGCCACAAAGAGGTGAAATAGAACAAAGCCTCTGCTCTGTGGGGCCGGGCAAGCAGTGATTGTCAGGGTGGAGATGCAGGGGCGCTACAACAAACAAAGCCTCAATAATATGTTAATGGTCTTTTAAAGACATGTTAAGTACTTTGGTGTGGTTGTCTGTGTGTGCGCGTTGAGGAAGCGGTCTCAGCCCGGGCTGAAGGCTGACACAGACAGACACACACACAGTGAGATGACAGAGGGGGAGGGAGATGGAGGGCAGGAGGGAGAGCAGGAGGGAGAGAGATGTATGTAAATGCTGGGTCTGGTGGCTCAGTGGATGAAGGTATCTGCTGCAGGGACCTGTGTGCAACCTCATGGTCACAAGTTTTCGTTTTGCCTTAGCCCCGCCCCCTCTGACTCCGCCCCCACTAGTGCGGCCCTCGGCCACAAACTACACTGTAAATTTAGCCCCTGAGAGAAAGTTTGTGAGTACCCATGATCTAGAGAGAGTAGACGGTCAGTGGATGAACTAAGTGTAACTTTGAAGAGCATGTAACACTGCACCCGCACTTCCGTTCCAGTGTAGGAAAGGCTAGGAAAAGAAGTTTTAATTTTGTCCAAATACAACCATCAATAGTAGCAGTAGTTTGTATTGCAAGCACAGCATAGATCTGCTTATTACGGTGGCCACTCCCTACCTCTCTTAATAAGTTTAGTAGTACTCAGTCATTCATGTGTGGATGTATCACTGGTCACTCACTAAAAAGCAAAGCACCTAAAGTCATCCCATATATAAGCAAAAACATCCCATGTGAAGTGATAGATAATCAGATTATTTATCTTCTTCAATTTTCCATTTCTAGTACTCATTTGCACTGTAGGGTGAAAGTTAAAATAATTAAGCAGTAGCCCTTGTAACAGAGTATTCTCAGTGCCACCCGCAATAGAAAAGTAAGAGCTTCACCACCTGCATGTACTGGACGGGTACAGTAACGCAACGCAAGTCTAGGTCACTCATCATGGCGTGCGTCTCTTTTTCTCGGGTGCAAGTTCACTGCGCTGGCATTATACCGGCTTGCAGAAGATAACGTACCAATTTTCCTAAACAAGAGACAAGAAGAAGAATAAGACTGGTGTACTTTCATAGTCGACTCCAATGGAAGTCCATAGTGCTCGTAGAATTTGTTCCTTAAACTCCCACTAATGTTAGAGCAAGGATGAAGAAGTGGGAGGTTAGATAGATACTGGCCTCAATAGTTATGTAATGCGCTTGCAAGTTGCTAGTTGTACTGCAACACAAATTTCTGCTGAATGATTGAGTTAATCTTAAAGAGCATTGGTTACAGACTATGTCTTTCTTTCTTCATATAGATGCTCCTTCCAAACGAACAAGGAGGAAGGAGCTGGCTAGAGCAGCCCGGCAACGGAGGATCGAGGCCACTGTTGCCAAATATCGGCGGCTGGTGGTCCTGGAGGACGAAGAAAGTGTGCAGTCGACCACAACAACAACGTTGTCTGCATCGGCCTCCGTGCCCCCACGGGCTGCCACCCAGCACAGTGGTCCACCCAGACTGAGCCGGGCTGCCAAAGCCAAACGCCACCGCCGAGTAGCAAGGACAACAGCTTCCTCTCACAGCCGTTGCACCTGCAAGGCAGTGAAGGCACGCCTGCGCCGCAGTACCCTGATGGTGTCCCGCCTCCAGCAGGAGCTCCACCACTTTTCAAACGTGTTGAAGGGGCTCCGCGTAGAGCACGCCTTGCTCCGCCAGGAGCATGATGCCCTGGCCCAAAAAGTAGACAGCATCCACCCATAGTGTCCCTTGCCCCTTTTTTAGAGACTTTTGGGGGGTGGGAATTGGGAGTTGGGTTTTTGGGGACTTTTGAAGGACAATCGTTGGGGTTAGGGAGGGTCTTGCGGGAGATTATTTTGTTAGGGATATAAATATACTTTTTCAAACTTTATCTGAGCATACCCGTTTTTTACTGCTTGCCTGGTGGGTGGGGGTTTAACAGTGACTTTGTTTTCCTGAAAGTTTAGTTCCATTTTCTTCCTTTAAGTGTAAATGCCCAAATGTTTTCAACACTAAGTGCCTCTCACAGAGTAAGTGAAGTGAATCCAAGAGTCCTAGGACTTTAGTAGTACTACCGTCAGTCTCTCGTCTCTCCTACTAATACTCCATTATACCCCCAAACCACCAAACGCTTATCTTACCTGTAATTTGTGTTTGAAAGTAGGGCTAGACCCAGGGCTGGCTCCACGGGAAACAGCGAATAAGGTTGGCAATCTTGGTCGGATAACATTTCCTCATAGCGGTGGTACTAGTGGTGTGACACAGTGGCAGTTGCATGCCTATGAAAAAAAAGAAAATTAAATCTGGTTTGTCCTCCTGAGCAATTCAACGGTACAATAGAGAATATAGCAGGTGACAGAAGTACACTAGAACAGTGCCACATTGTAGCCTAACAAATGGTAAAGTATAACTACTAATTCGGTTGAAGTTCTTTGACATTAGCCATGGGTCTTTGTCAAGCACAGTAAGAATATATCCTCAGATTTCTTCACCAGCCTGTTGCTATCACCTTATCCTCCCCAGCAAGTGTGTGGATTTATTGCTGTAATTTAGTCACACATCAATCAAAACCACACAGCCCGGGGGAAGAGGGTTAGGGTTTGAAAAATGGATGGGTACAGGGGTTTTTGGGAAAGGTTTTGGGAGACAAGAAAAAATAGCACAGCATGGACAAACAATTGTGAACATAAACAAATCTTTGGGTACAAACCTATCCATCAATCTTTGAAAGTGCATGCACTACTGCACTACTGCATGCATGTCAGTGAAAAGTAAGTAGTACTTTCGACAACTGTGGAAGAAAGAATGCGACAGTACAGGGCGTGGGTGGAAATATTGATAACTATATTCAACATAAGGTCTCTGTAGCCAGATACCTGAGAGCCTTGCTGGTCACTATAAATCCATTCACAACACTCAATGGGGTTGGTCTGGAAGGTATAGTAGATAGAAAAGGAGAAATTGCTTTTTTTCTAGGTGTCCCCTCACTCACCAGGGTTGCCCCTTGGTGACATGCTTCATCATTGGGGCCATCCCAGTCCTCTACGGGCTGGGGCGTGCTGCGACTTGCGAATTACGTAGGAGCACTTACAAATGACTATGTGTGGTGCAGATGTGATAGTGGAGTGGACTAAGTGATGTGTTAAGGGATCAATTTATAAGCAGAGAGAGATCCAAGAAATGCAGTCACAGTCAGAGAAAAAGGCAAGGGATACTGTATCTGTATGTTGTTATAGTTGTCCTGTTGAAAGTGGTAAGTAAGCTGCCTGCAGAAAAAAAATCCTCTTATTAGCGGCACTCCTCCATTGCAGCCGACGCTTCGTCCATCGATGTTGGTCACCAGAAGACAGCCTGTAAAAAAAGCACAGCATGGATAAACAATTGAACATAAACAAATCTTTGGGTACAAACCTATCCATCAATCTTTGAAAGTGCATGCACTACTGCATGCATGTCAGTGAAAAGTAAGTAGTACTTTCGACAACTGTGGAAGAAAGAATGCGACAATACAGGGCGTGGGTGGAAATATTGATAACTATATTCAACATAAGGTCTCTGTAGCCAGATACCTGAGAGCCTTGCTGGTCACTATAAATCCATTCACAACACTCAATGGGGTTGGTCTGGAAGGTATAGTAGATAGAAAAGGAGAAATTGCTTTTTTTCTAGGTGTCCCCTCACTCACCAGGGTTGCCCCTTGGTGACATGCTTCATCATTGGGGCCATCCCAGTCCTCTACGGGCTGGGGCGTGCTGCGACTTGCGAATTACATAGGAGCACTTACAAATGACTATGTGTGGTGCAGATGTGATAGTGGAGTGGACTAAGTGATGTGTTGAGGGATCAATTTAGAAGCAGAGAGAGATCCAAGAAATGCAGTCACAGTCAGAGAAAAAGGCAAGGGATACTGTATCTGTATGTTGTTGTAGTTGTCCTGTTGAAAGTGGTAAGTAAGCTGCCTGCAGAAAAAAAATCCTCTTATTAGCGGCACTCCTCCATTGCAGCCGACGCTTCGTCCATCGATGTTGGTCACCAGAAGACACCCTGTAAAAAAAGCACAGCATAGACAAACAATTGAACATAAACAATTCTTTGGGTACAAACCTATCCATCAATCTTTGAAAGTGCATGCACTACTGCATGCATGTCAGTGAAAAGTAAGTAGTACTTTCGACAACTGTGGAAGAAAGAATGCGACAGTACAGGGCGTGTGTGGAATTATTGATAACTATATTCAACATAAGGTCTGTGTAGCCAGATACCTGAGAGCCTTGCTGGTCACTATAAATCCATTCACAAAAACACTCAATGGGGTTGGTCTGGAAGGTATAGTAGATAGAAAAGGAGAAATTGCTCTTTTTCTAGGTGTCCCCTCACTCACCAGGGTTGCCCCTTGGTGACATGCTTCATCATTGGGGCCATCCCAGTCCTCTACGGGCTGGGGCGTGCTGCGACTTGCGAATTACGTAGGAGCACTTACAAATGACTATGTGTGGTGCAGATGTGATAGTGGAGTGGACTAAGTGATGTGTTAAGGGATCAATTTAGAAGCAGAGAGAGATCCAAGAAATGCAGTCACAGTCAGAGAAAAAGGCAAGGGATACTGTATCTGTATGTTGTTGTAGTTGTCCTGTTGAAAGTGGTAAGTAAGCTGCCTGCAGAAAAAAAATCCTCTTATTAGCGGCACTCCTCCATTGCAGCCGACGCTTCGTCCATCGATGTTGGTCCCCAGAAGACACCCTGTAAAAAAAGCACAGCATGGACAAACAATTGAACATAAACAAATCTTTGGGTACAAACCTATCCATCAATCTTTGAAAGTGCATGCACTACTGCATGCATGTCAGTGAAAAGTAAGTAGTACTTTCGACAACTGTGGAAGAAAGAATGCGACAGTACAGGGCGTGTGTGGAAATATTGATAACTATATTCAACATAAGGTCTCTGTAGCCAGATACCTGAGAGCCTTGCTGGTCACTATAAATCCATTCACAACACTCAATGGGGTTGGTCTGGAAGGTATAGTAGATAGAAAAGGAGAAATTGCTTTTTTTCTAGGTGTCCCCTCACTCACCAGGGTTGCCCCTTGGTGACATGCTTCATCATTGGGGCCATCCCAGTCCTCTACGGGCTGGGGTGTGCTGCGACTTGCGAATTACGTAGGAGCACTTACAAATGACTATGTGTGGTGCAGATGTGATAGTGGAGTGGACTAACTGATGTGTTAAGGAAGGGATCAATTTAGAAGCAGAGAGAGATCCAAGAAATGCAGTCACAGTCATAGAAAAACACTAAGGATACTGTATCTGTATGTTGTTGTAGTTGTCCTGTTGAATTTGGTAAGTAAGTTGCATTCAGAAAAAAATTCCTCTCATTAGCAGCACTCCTCCATTGCAGCTGACGCTTCGTCCATCAATGTTGGTGACCAGAAGACACCCTGTCCACTGCCTGCCTGATGCTGAATTGTGGCTCGCTAATGTGAAGCCTGACTCCATCCTTTTTTCCCCATTGCAGAGACTGAAACCCGGCCTGTAATTATTCAACGAAAAACAGGAAGTGATATAATATTACAACACCACTGATAAATAAATATAAGGTATGTAGGCTGTGGAGTGCAAAAAGTCACACTTTGATTTTCCTAGTAGACAGTACAATATTTTTGAAAGTGCGTACTCTGTCTGAGTCACCTTTTGAAGGATAAATAAGTAGGGGCAAATTAATGTAGCGGATCTTTCCCCTCAAGCTAGGTGTACTGTAAACTGTGTTTTAGAACAAAATTAGATCTTCCCAGCAGTGCTCCCATGGTCCCAGACCCTTACTAAAGCCAGTAGCAAAAATGTAGAAGACCCCCAATCAAATCTCAAAAAACGAGGCCTAGCAGAAAACTGGTGACAAAACGTACTTTGAAAGTAAAAGTAGGCCCAAGTACCCCCTTACCCACCGTGGATTGCATTCAAACCACTTGCAAGCAACCAAGCAAAAGTATCCATAGCCAGCATCGCTCCAAGACTCGAAAACCCCCCCACCCAAACACATGCAATAGAAATACTGCTTACCCTAACGAACCCTAAGTTACAAAAAGTGCCAAAAGGCTTTTCGGCGTGGATTTTGTCCCAACCACTTCTACCCGGTATTAGACCTTCCCAGGAATGCCCCAAGACCCGCCAACACACCCGCCAAGAAGCATAACACCCCCAAACAGGCCAAAAGCAAAATCTCATACTTGCAATATTTCTCGGCCTTCGGTCCAAACGCGCTGCGTAGCTAGGCCATAAGTCGGGGTTACCACCACGGATTTCCTGAAAAGCAAATGCAATCAAGATTAGAGTGTCCCAGCAGTGCTCCCAGACCCCCAAACTCACCCACAAACACCAGGAAGCCCCACAAACAGGCCCCCGAAAACGCTACATTGAGCAAAATGTCCGAAATAGCAAAAAAAAATCGGCCTGGATTTTGTCCCAACCACTTCTACCCGGTATTAGACCTTCCCAGGAATGCCCCAAGACCCGCCAACCCACCCGCCAAGAAGCATAACACCCCCAAACAGGCCAAAAGCAAAATCTCATACTTGCAATATTTCTCGGCCTTCGGTCCAAACGCGCTGCGTGGCTAGGCCATAAGTCGGGGTTGCCACCACGGATTTCCTGAAAAGCAAATGCAATCAAGATTAGAGTGTCCCAGCAGTGCTCCCAGACCACGAAACTCACCCACAAACAGACGGAACCCCCCCTAAGAGCACCTAAAAGGCAAGCAAGTCATCAAAAACACAAAAAAATTTCCGCCTGGGATTTGGTCCAAACCACTTTTATCCGGTATTAGAGCTTCCCAACAATGGTCCCAGAGCCGTCAACTCACCTGCAAAGAGGTACAACAACACCACCACAAGTGCTGAGTCTTTCTTCATTGGGCGTAAACCAGCCCTCTGGTTTGATGGAAATAGGAGTCTGGAGGAGGAGGATAGAGGAGCATGTTCTTCTGAACTTGTGAACCTGAGGAATGCAGACTGCGGCAACTTCAAATCAATTAGAAAACCAGTGAAGACAGTTCTGCTGATGGGCTTGATTTTGTGATTATCTGATTAAAGTTTGAAATATATTAACTGTGCACAACAAAGAAAGACAGACACACAGGAATAAAAGTGAATAAGGACGAAAAAGAAAGTTATTGATTCGTTGTCTCATTTTCAGGGCTCGCTATCACGGTCCAGGAATAAGAATAAGGCTTCGTCATCATACTCTGCGAATTCAGGCAGGGTGAGCTCAGTGTCACCTGACAGAGTAGAAATTCCCTCATCTATGTTGCTGGCCACCTCCTCTTCATCCGGCACGCTTTCTCGTACTCTGAAATCTGGTGGTATGAGGTGCTGATTCATCTTGATCATTGTTAACCTCTCCACATTTTTGGGCGAGAGGCGGCTCCATTTGGGAGTTACAATGCCACCAGCAGCACTGAAAACCCGTTCAGAAGACACGCTTGCGAGTGGGCAAGACAAGTAGTTTAAAGCCAGGTTGGTGAGCTGTGGCCACAATTCTTTTTTCCCATGCCAATACGCCAATGGGTCAGAATTAACATAGACCTCTGTTGAGTCATTCAGATAGTCCTTCACCATCGACTCAAGGTCCTCATCCAAGGTTCCTCCACTTTGCTTAGCTCTTGCTGTGCCTCTGACCTTTTGAGAACCAAACCCACGCAGAGCTAGCCAATCCTCTTCAGCCTCCAATGTTTCTGTTGTGTCTCGTGCAGATGATCCGGTTGCCGGTGTCTTTAACGGCTGAGAGGTCACTTGTGCCACAGCCACAGGTGCAGAAGTGGATTGTTTTGACTGGGGATGGCCTGCTGATGTACTGCCATTTCCTTCAATTTTCAGCCGTTCTCTTTCAAACCTCTTGTCTGACAAGGCTAGCCAATGTTTGTACTTTGGAACATGCTCATCATCAAAAGGAAAGAATGCTTGGCCTGCCAGCGCCTTTTTGTAGCGTGGATCCAGAATAGTAGCACAAATGTAATGCTCTTCTGAGTGGATCTTTTTAAGACGTTCATCACCTTGTAGGAGCTCTAATAATTTCTCAGCCAGAAGCAAAGAGTCTTGTTTTTTTCATCTTTTTCAAACACAGAACACACCTCCTTCAGTTGGTCCTCCAGCATGTACAACAATGGGATAGCTTTTCCCAAATTAGAGTCCTCCTTGCTGACTGCACGCGTGAAGAACTCAAAAGGACGAAGCATGTGTGTCAGGCTTTGAACTATGTTCCATTGCGCCGCACCCATCCTCAGCTCCTCTGTACCCTCTGTAAGGAAATATTGATCGAGTTCCGTATACTGCTCATACAGACGCTCAAGCATGTAGAAGTTTGAGTTCCAATGTGTTACCACCTCCTGGATGAGTGCTTTCACTGGCATTTGACGTTGATATAGCAGGCTCTTCAGCTGCTTCCGGGCCTTAAAAGAATGGCTGAAATGCTTGCACATTTTTCGGCAGGTGTCCAATACACTGTACGCTGCACTGCCTTTATTACCCAAGAATCTTTGGACAACCAGGTTTATACAGTGCGCCAAACACGGCACTCTGAAATAGTGACCGTCCCTCAAGGCCTTAACTATATTGGAGCCATTGTCCGTGGAAACATAACCAACCTGGCGTTTTAGTGGGGACAGCCAGTTAAGGACCTTTGTGTTAAAGACATCCAAAATGTTTTCTGCTGTGTGACGTTTCTCCAAACCAAACATGGCTAGTGTTGCATGTTTCCGAGCAGCTTTAAAAACAATGTCCGTGTCAACACCTGTGTTTAGCTTTGCTTTAGCCCCTGAAAAAGAGACCCAGTGTGCAGTGATGCACATGTAATCAGCGCCTGCGCCACTGGTCCACATGTCTGTTGTCATATGTATAGTGTGAACAGCACTCTTCTGCAAAGCTGCCCCAATCACCTTCAGAACATCTTCATGTAGTGCTGGAACCGCAACTCGGGCAAAATAGAACCGGCTAGGAACCTTCCATTTAGGGCAGAGCGCTGCCACTAATTCTAGAAAACCAACCCCTTCTACAAAAGAAAAAGGGAGAAGGTCCAGAGCTAGCATTTTAGCCAGCTTAGTGTTATACAGACGCGTCAGTGGGTGGTTGCGTTCATATTGCGCTTCTGTAAACAACATCTTTTTAATGTTGCCCTGGACCAAAGATTTACGGGATGATGATGATATCTTCGACCCAGTTACGCTCGCTGATGAACTTTTTCGCAATGGTGTATCACTCTCTCCCACACTCTTAGTGTGGCTCACATGGGGTGTGCTGCTGACAGGGGTACTGGGTGTAAGTGAAGGGTTTGACACGTCTTCTTCCTCCTCGTCATCATCAGATGAAACAGCATTACGTGCAATTCGGGCTTCCTTGATCGCCTGTAGGTGCGCAAACCATTTGACAGCGTGCTTTCTTTCAAGATGACCTCTCTGGCCTCCGGTACCATAGTTGGAACCCAACTTACCACGACTAACTTGAAGCTTGCACATGCTACAAATGGCTACGGTTTCATTTTTTGGGCAAACACTAAAGAAGTCCCAAACTGCAGACTTGAAATGTCTTTGGGGGCCGGAGGAGGCGGCGATACTGGTGGTGGTGGTCCTGCTGCTAATGCCAGATGAAGTGGAGGATGTGGATTGCCGAACTTCAGTACGTTTTGCACTTTCACCACCACGAATTGAGGTCGAGGTGGATGTAGGTCCCTTCTTGCGAGTTAGAAATATGGAAGCGGTAGGTGTTGGAGTACTACTTAACTCCAAATCTAATGATTGTTGTGTTTCCATTTCCATTGCCTCCTCGTCGACATCATCATCACGCTCAGCAGCTTCTCGGGATAGGGTCAAAATGTCTCTTTGCTGCATGCCCGGTGGGGCTGCAGTGACCTTTGTGATGACTGGCTCGTCGTCATCGTGAGAGGCTTCATCACCAGCAGTATCTGTCACTTCTTGTTGAGCCTCATCACACTCCATAGGTATGAGTTTTTCGACGACCTTCCTTTTACGCTTAGGTACCTTTGTCAGATCATGGTGTGCCTCACTCTCAGACCGCAGTGGTGGTTTCCAAGCTGGATCCGTATCATCAGAAGGAGGTGGGCTTGAAGAAGATGTAGACACCCCCCTTGATCTTTTCCTTGCTAGGGATGTGGAAGACAATGAATGATCATCAGGAGGAGTGGCTTCCAATGATACCTCGGCTTCATTGTCGATTTCCTGATGTGCCCCTACTTCGGGAGGAACAACTATTGTGGGCACTTGTGACCCTCCACGCACCTCTGCTTGCGCATCTCCTTTTGCTGCCTCTCCTTCCACATGTACTTGGGCGTGTACTTGCACATGGTGTTGTTGTTGCGGCTGTGGTTGTTCAACACTTGTCAGATGAGTTACAACAACCTGTGTTGATTCAGGGACATTGCTGCTACTTTCTTGCGATGAGCCAACATCACTGGTCGATGGTGATTGGAGAAGTGCACTGACTGCCTCTGAAGCACTCAAGGGCTTTGACTTAAGTTGGCATGGTGGTGGAGGCACTGAACCCAAAGGAGCAGGGGGGCTGCTCCCAGCTTGGTCCCCAGCAGATCCTGCTGCTGCTGCAGGCGTACTTTTTTTTTTGCTCCCAAAAAACGTGGCGGTTGGCACACCAGCCTCCTTGGTAACTTGCTTCTTCTGCTCCTTACTAGCACCTTTCTTGCTACAGGAGCTACGGAGAACTTTTTTTGGGGCCATCTTCTTCAGAGCAGGTCAGACAGCAGGCCGCAGTTGCACGAATTGTAGAGTTGTCTGAGGCCAGACGTGACGTCGCGTGACGTTATGCTGCACACACACACCGCTGCAGGACTTCTTCCTGGCACTGGTGGTTCTCTTGAGTCTTGTGCACCTAAAAACAATGGAAGACAGAGGAACATCAGTTCAGTTATACACCACAAAAAAAATCGGAAAAAAACTGAAAAATCAGCACAATCCCATTCCATCCATGCCCTCCATGATGTTTAAGTTCAAGACAGCCCACAGAAAGACTAGGCCCATGCTAGACTCAAATACCCCTGGTGAAAAGGACACAAGTACAGCCCCAAAAAACGAAAATCACTGGAAAATCAGCACAATCCCAATCCATCCATGCCCTCCATGATGTTTAAATTCAAGACAACCCACAGAAAGACTAGGCCCATGCTAGACTCAAATACCCCTGGTGAAAAGGGCACAAGTACAGCCCCAAAAAACGAAAATCACTGGAAAATCAGCACAATCCCAATCCATCCATGCCCTCCATGATGTTTAAATTCAAGACAACCCACAGAAAGACTAGGCCCATGCTAGACTCAAATACCCCTGGTGAAAAGGCCACAAGTACAGCCCCAAAAAACGAAAATCACTGAACAATCAGCACAATCCCAATCCATCCATGCCCTCCATGATGTTTAAATTCAAGACAACCCACAGAAAGACTATCCCCATGCAAGACTCACTACCCCTGGGCATAAAGGTTGAAAAGTAGGCAAAATGGTTGCAGGCCTTACAACAAAGCCTGCATTCAAAATGGCCACTTGCCTCCCAGCACATGGCCAGTGCCTGTAGCAGCACTCAAAATGGCCACCAGCCACATGGCCTGTCCCTCCCCATGAACACCCCCAAAAATCGAAAAACACTGCAAAATCAGCACAATCCCATTCCATCCATGCCCTCCATGATGTTTAAGTTCAAGACAGCCCACAGAAAGACTAGGCCCATGCTAGACTCAAATACCCCTGGTGAAAAGGCCGCAAGTACAGCCACAAAAAACGAAAATCACTGGAAAATAAGCACAATCCCAATCCATCCATGCCCTCCATGATGTTTAAATTCAAGACAACCCACAGAAAGACTAGGCCCATGCTAGACTCAAATACCCCTGGTGAAAAGGCCACAAGTACAGCCCCAAAAAACAAAAATCACTGAAAAATCAGCACAATCCCAATCCATCCATGCCCTCCATGATGTTTAAATTCAAGACAACCCACAGAAAGACTAGGCCCATGCAAGACTCACTACCCCTGGGCATAAAGGTTGAAAAGTAGGCAAAATGGTTGCAGGCCTAAAAACAAAGCCTGCATTCAAAATGGCCACTTGCCTCCCAGCACATGGCCAGTGCCTGTAGCAGCACTCAAAATGGCCACCAGCCACATGGCCTGTCCCTCCCCATGAACACCCCCAAAAATTGAAAAACACTGCAAAATCAGCACAATCCCATTCCATCCATGCCCTCCATGATGTTTAAGTTCAAGACAGCCCACAGAAAGACTAGGCCCATGCTAGACTCAAATACCCCTGGTGAAAAGGCCGCAAGTACAGCCACAAAAAACGAAAATCACTGGAAAATCAGCACAATCCCAATCCATCCATGCCCTCCATGATGTTTAAATTCAAGACAACCCACAGAAAGACTAGGCCCATGCTAGACTCAAATACCCCTGGTGAAAAGGCCACAAGTACAGCCCCAAAAAACAAAAATCACTGAAAAATCAGCACAATCCCAATCCATCCATGCCCTCCATGATGTTTAAATTCAAGACAACCCACAGAAAGACTAGGCCCATGCAAGACTCACTACCCCTGGGCATAAAGGTTGAAAAGTAGGCAAAATGGTTGCAGGCCTAACAACAAAGCCTGCATTCAAAATGGCCACTTGCCTCCCAGCACATGGCCAGTGCCTGTAGCAGCACTCAAAATGGCCACCAGCCACATGGCCTGTCCCTCCCCATGAACACCCCCAAAAATCGAAAAACACTGCAAAATCAGCACAATCCCATTCCATCCATGCCCTCCATGATGTTTAAGTTCAAGACAGCCCACAGAAAGACTAGGCCCATGCTAGACTCAAATACCCCTGGTGAAAAGGCCGCAAGTACAGCCCCAAAAAACGAAAATCACTGGAAAATCAGCACAATCCCAATCCATCCATGCCCTCCATGATGTTTAAATTCAAGACAACCCACAGAAAGACTAGGCCCATGCTAGACTCAAATACCCCTGGTGAAAAGGGCACAAGTACAGCCCCAAAAAACGAAAATCACTGGAAAATCAGCACAATCCCAATCTATCCATGCCCTCCATGATGTTTAAATTCAAGACAACCCACAGAAAGACTAGGCCCATGCTAGACTCAAATACCCCTGGTGAAAAGGCCACAAGTACAGCCCCAAAAAACGAAAATCACTGAACAATCAGCACAATCCCAATCCATCCATGCCCTCCATGATGTTTAAATTCAAGACAACCCACAGAAAGACTATCCCCATGCAAGACTCACTACCCCTGGGCATAAAGGTTGAAAAGTAGGCAAAATGGTTGCAGGCCTTACAACAAAGCCTGCATTCAAAATGGCCACTTGCCTCCCAGCACATGGCCAGTGCCTGTAGCAGCACTCAAAATGGCCACCAGCCACATGGCCTGTCCCTCCCCATGAACACCCCCAAAAATCGAAAAACACTGCAAAATCAGCACAATCCCATTCCATCCATGCCCTCCATGATGTTTAAGTTCAAGACAGCCCACAGAAAGACTAGGCCCATGCTAGACTCAAATACCCCTGGTGAAAAGGCCGCAAGTACAGCCACAAAAAACGAAAATCACAGGAAAATCAGCACAATCCCAATCCATCAGTGCCCTCCATGATGTTTAAATTCAAGACAACCCACAGAAAGACTAGGCCCATGCTAGACTCAAATACCCCTGGTGAAAAGGCCACAAGTACAGCCCCAAAAAACAAAAATCACTGAAAAATCAGCACAATCCCAGTCCATCCATGCCCTCCATGATGTTTAAATTCTAGACAACCCACAGAAAGACTAGGCCCATGCAAGACTCACTACCCCTGGGCATAAAGGTTGAAAAGTAGGCAAAATGGTTGCAGGCCTAACAACAAAGCCTGCATTCAAAATGGCCACTTGCCTCCCAGCACATGGCCAGTGCCTGTAGCAGCACTCAAAATGGCCACCAGCCACATGGCCTGTCCCTCCCCATGAACACCCCCAAAAATCGAAAAACACTGCAAAATCAGCACAATCCCATTCCATCCATGCCCTCCATGATGTTTAAGTTCAAGACAGCCCACAGAAAGACTAGGCCCATGCTAGACTCAAATACCCCTGGTGAAAAGGCCGCAAGTACAGCCACAAAAAACGAAAATCACTGGAAAATCAGCACAATCCCAATCCATCCATGCCCTCCATGATGTTTAAATTCAAGACAATCCACAGAAAGACTAGGCCCATGCTAGACTCAAATACCCCTGGTGAAAAGGCCACAAGTACAGCCCCAAAAAACAAAAATCACTGAAAAATCAGCACAATCCCAATCCATCCATGCCCTCCATGATGTTTAAATTCAAGACAACCCACAGAAAGACTAGGCCCATGCAAGATTCACTACCCCTGGGCATAAAGGTTGAAAAGTAGGCAAAATGGTTGCAGGCCTAACAACAAAGCCTGCATTCAAAATGGCCACTTGCCTCCCAGCACATGGCCAGTGCCTGTAGCAGCACTCAAAATGGCCACCAGCCACATGGCCTGTCCCTCCCCATGAACACCCCAAAAAATCGAAAAACACTGCAAAATCAGCACAATCCCATTCCATCCATGCCCTCCATGATGTTTAAGTTCAAGACAGCCCACAGAAAGACTAGGCCCATGCTAGACTCAAATACCCCTGGTGAAAAGGCCGCAAGTACAGCCACAAAAAACGAAAATCACTGGAAAATCAGCACAATCCCAATCCATCCATGCCCTCTATGATGTTTAAATTCAAGACAACCCACAGAAAGACTAGGCCCATGCTAGACTCAAATACCCCTGGTGAAAAGGCCACAAGTACAGCCCCAAAAAACAAAAATCACTGAAAAATCAGCACAATCCCAATCCATCCATGCCCTCCATGATGTTTAAATTCAAGACAACCCACAGAAAGACTAGGCCCATGCAAGACTCACTACCCCTGGGCATAAAGGTTGAAAAGTAGGCAAAATGGTTGCAGGCCTAACAACAAAACCTGCATTCAAAATGGCCACTTGCCTCCCAGCACATGGCCAGTGCCTGTAGCAGCACTCAAAATGGCCACCAGCCACATGGCCTGTCCCTCCCCATGAACACCCCCAAAAATCGAAAAACACTGCAAAATCAGCACAATCCCATTCCATCCATGCCCTCCATGATGTTTAAGTTCAAGACAGCCCACAGAAAGACTAGGCCCATGCTAGACTCAAATACCCCTGGTGAAAAGGCCGCAAGTACAGCCACAAAAAACGAAAATCACTGGAAAATCAGCACAATCCCAATCCATCCATGCCCTCCATGATGTTTAAATTCAAGACAACCCACAGAAAGACTAGGCCCATGCTAGACTCAAATACCCCTGGTGAAAAGGCCACAAGTACAGCCCCAAAAAACAAAAATCACTGAAAAATCAGCACAATCCCAATCCATCCATGCCCTCCATGATGTTTAAATTCAAGACAACCCACAGAAAGACTAGGCCCATGCAAGACTCACTACCCCTGGGCATAAAGGTTGAAAAGTAGGCAAAATGGTTGCAGGCCTAACAACAAAGCCTGCATTCAAAATGGCCACTTGCCTCCCAGCACATGGCCAGTGCCTGTAGCAGCACTCAAAATGGCCACCAGCCACATGGCCTGTCCCTCCCCATGAACACCCCCAAAAATCGAAAAACACTGCAAAATCAGCACAATCCCATTCCATCCATGCCCTCCATGATGTTTAAGTTCAAGACAGCCCACAGAAAGACTAGGCCCATGCTAGACTCAAATACCCATGGTGAAAAGGCCACAAGTACAGCCCCAAAAACGAAAATCACTGAAAAATCAGCACAATCCCAATCCATCCATGCCCTCCATGATGTTTAAATTCAAGACAACCCACAGAAAGACTAGGCCCATGCTAGACTCAAATACCCCTGGTGAAAAGGCCACAAGTACAGCCCCAAAAAACGAAAATCACTGAAAAATCAGCACAATCCCAATACATCCATGCCCTCCATGATGTTTAAATTCAAGACAACCCACAGAAAGACTACGCCCATGCAAGACTCACTACCCCTGGGCATAAAGGTTGAAAAGTAGGCAAAATGGTTGCAGGCCTAACAACAAAGCCTGCATTCAAAATGGCCACTTGCCTCCCAGCACATGGCTAGTGCCTGTAGCAGCACTCAAAATGGCCACCAGCCACATGGCCTTTCCCTCCCCATGAACACCCCCAAAAATCGAAAAACACTGCAAAATTAGCACAATCCCATTCCATCCATGCCCTCCATGATGTTTAAGTTCAAGACAGCCCACAGAAAGACTAGGCCCATGCTAGACTCAAATACCCCTGGTGAAAAGGCCACAAGTACAGCCCCAAAAAACGAAAATCACTGAAAAATCAGCACAATCCCAATCCATCCATGCCCTCCATGATGTTTAAATTCAAGACAACCCACAGAAAGACTAGGCCCATGCTAGACTCAAATACCCCTGGTGAAAAGGCCACAAGTACAGCCCCAAAAAACGAAAATCACTGAAAAATCAGCACAATCCCAATCCATTCATGCCCTCCATGATGTTTAAATTCAAGACAACCCACAGAAAGACTAGGCCCATGCAAGACTCACTACCCCTGGGCATAACGGTTGAAAAGTAGGCAAAATGGTTGCAGGCCTAACAACAAAGCCTGCATTCAAAATGGCCACTTGCCTCCCAGCACATGGCTTGTGCCTGTAGCAGCACTCAAAATGGCCACCAGCCACATGGCCTGTCCCTCCCCATGAACACCCCCAAAAATCGAAAAACACAGCAAAATCAGCACAATCCCATTCCATCCATGCCCTCCAAGATGTTTAAGTTCAAGACAGCCCACAGAAAGACTAGGCCCATGCTATACTCAAATACCCCTGGTAAAAAGGCCACAAGTACAGCCCCAAAAAACGAAAATCACTGGAAAATCAGCACAATCCCAATCCATCCATGCCCTCCATGATGTTTAAATTCAAGACAACCCACAGAAAGACTAGGCCCATGCTAGACTCAAATACCCCTGGTGAAAAGGCCACAAGTACAGCCCCAAAAAACGAAAATCGCTGAAAAATCAGCACAATCCCAATCCATCCATGCCCTCCATGATGTTTAAATTCAAGACAACCCACAGAAAGACTAGGCCCATGCAAGACTCACTACCCCTGGGCATAAAGGTCGAAAAGTAGGCAAAATGGTTGCAGGCCTAACAACAAAGCCTGCATTCAAAATGGCCACTTGCCTGCCAGCACATGGCCAGTGCCTGTAGCAGCACTCAAAATGGCCACCAGCCACATGGCCTGTCCCTCCCCATGAACACCCCCAAAAATCGAAAAACACTGCAAAATCAGCACAATCCCTTTCCATCCATGCCCTCCATGATGTTTAAGTTCAAGACAGCCCACAGAAAGACTAGGCCCATGCTAGACTCAAATACCCCTGGTGAAAAGGCCACAAGTACAGCCCCAAAAAACGAAAATCACTGAAAAATCAGCACAATCCCATTCCATCCATGGCCTCCATGATGTTTAAGTTCAAGACAGCCCACAGAAAGACTAGGCCCATGCTAGACTCAAATACCCCTGGTGAAAAGGCCAAAAGTACAGCCCCAAAAAATGAAAATCACTGAAAAATCAGCACAATCCCAATCCATCCATGCCCTCCATGATGTTTAAGTTCAAGACAACCCACAGAAAGACTCAGTCCACCCACCACTGAGTACCCCTGGGCAAAAGGCCCCAAAACAGCTCAAAAATCGAAAATTCCAACATTTTAGTTGCAGCAACTGTAATGCCCCAAACAAACTTACTTGTAAAATTTCTAATCCAACAGTGATCCAAAGAAAGTCAAAAAGGCCTCAAATCCAAAGATCCAGCAGCATCCACAAAAAGTAATCCTTCCAGCTCCAGATCCAAATGAAAAGTGACCAGGAGATGGACAAAGCACTGGGAGGAGCCTGCTGAACAGGAACAGGAAGTTGAAGACTGTGGGGCACTTCCTTCCTCCCACCCCCCTCCCCCCCTCCCCAAAATGGACTCCTCGCTAAAAAAGTGCAGGCAAATGTCAACCTAAGGAGTTATTCAGATAAAAATCATCATTTCAAGAAGGTTTATGCTGCTTGCTGGTGGATTTCTTGTGCAGAATTGCAAATTTTATATTTTCGCTTGTGCGAGATTCTTGCTGCTCGCCGCATCTCAAATCTCGCAATTGCGAAGTACCGCGAGACGTGATCTCGCCGTACTCGCGTTGACAAACTATCGCTGGCAAGCCGCGATGACGTAATCGCGCTCGCCAATACCCGCGGGATCACACAGCAAGATCCAAAATGGCGCAGCACTCGCAAACTATCGAGAAAAACAACTCGGCAAACGATGATAAACGCCGCGCGCCGCAAAAATTGTATCACCAACGCCGCGCGCCGCAAAAAAATCTGCTGCGTGCGAATTTGCGGATTTTGCGGGAAATTCGCAAATCTCGCGGATTGTGAATTTCCCGAAAATCCGCAAAATCCGCGAGCGTAACGGATTTTCCGCCCATGCTTACACACAACAACCATCTTGCGTGCCTTACTTATTTTGTAATTGATGCAGTGGTCCCCCTAAGAAGAGGAGGTGATACGGAAAAAATGCTGAGAAGAAGGGAAACGCAATACATAGTGGAGTTAGACAGCAAATATCCCAATGGGCTTAACACGACGGAAGATCTGCACAACTTCCTATAAAGGACCCAGTTTTTGGTTATATGCCTTAACATGTATATAGCTCCCCTTAATGCCCCTTTTTAGGTAAAACTTTATTTGTTTCTAATTCCAAAATGACGAGCACGACAGGGCTTAGTATGAGAAAGCAATAGAGCTACTGTGTGACATGGTACATGAACTTGAATGATGTGATATATGATTCAATCATTATTATCGATATCAACTTAGCTGAGATAATTATCCCGACATATATCGGACCATATGTATATATTTACAAATTCTCTTTTTAGTTTTTTTGAACACATGTAAACAAGTGTATATAGACCTTATTCATTTTTCTTGTTTTTTTCTGTGAGGATAAGTGTACACAGGTCTGAGTAGTTAAGGAAGTAAATAGAAATATTTTTTATTAACTGACCGCTGCAGATATTGATTGAAGGGTATCACGTTTTTATGGCACTTATTTCTATATACACATGTTACACCAGGTTCATAGTTTCAGTATAATCAATGTATGATCTAGGATTCAGCCAGGCATTTTCCTATGATATAGTTACGGGGTGTTGATTTGAAGTACGGACATACATATGTGGATTCAATGAAGTGCAGTTGATTGTGCGATATAATACAAAACAACTGTGATCAGAATGGTTGCTTTCAGGAATAATGTATGGAAAGCAATGCTGGTAACATTATTCGCATGAATTTATTGGGAATTGTTACGATTTTTATCCAGTGCACCGGGTGGGATATTTCGATTAGGAAGGTGGCTTTACAATAAACAGTGCTGCCTTTAACCATGAATTTATGCAGTTAGAAGTATAAAAATGTCCCTGTACTTTGTATATAGATTGTAAATTATTTGTGATACATTTTTTAACTGTGGTCACTGGCACTAATATCACAAATCAGCATTCACGCTGTAACAAATCATCTGTGTATGTCGTTTTTTCTAATGGAATCTGCATTCAAGCAGTAAAAATAACAAATCTAACACCTTTCCTATACATATTGCCAGAGGGCTAATATGTCTTTTAGTTTTGTACAATGTTAAATGGTTTCGTAAAAGAAATACATTGTTATTACTTTGATTGCTTTGCTGTTTACGACCAATGTGGGTGATAGTACTTTGTCTATGTTCATGGCCAGTAATCATGTGACTCACAAAGGAGGTGGAACACTGAAGTAAAAAAAGTATAAAAAAAGAGCTGACGCGGTGCTCGGTGTGTGAACAAGAGCACTTTGATGCTCGAAACGCGTCCCCCGTGAAAGGTTAAAATAAATCTTACCTTGCCTGAAGCCGTGGGGTCCGTCTCTTCATTTCGCCGCTGTGGTGGGGGTTCTAAAGATTTCTGATATATGTATGTATATATATATATATATATATATATATATATATATATATATATATATATATATATATATATATATATATTCACTGAAAAAACCATAGGTTATAGACCATATATAGTTAGGAATTTGCATTTACAAAACCTTGAAAATTCACTGAAAAAACCATAGGTTATAGACCATATATAGTTAGGAATTCGCATTTACAAAACCTTATTTTACTCACACAAAACCATTGAAATTCCATATATAGTTAGTTGCACTAACTATATATCGCGCACCGGCAATCCACTGCTGATGATGTCACATATTACATCATTCATGACATGGTCAGTGACATCACTGATGACATCACTGATGACATCTCAAATGACATCACTGATGACATCACTGATGCCATCTCAAATGACATCACTGATGACATCACTGATGACATCTCATTTGACATTACTGATCACATCACTGATGATATCATTCATGTGATAATACGATGAACCTCTTCAGACTCTAATATAATCTTAGATACAATCAGTGTAAACAGACACTCACAGACTGTCACTCATCCATGGAGTTACTCACACACCTAGTCAGTCATGCAAAGAATCAATCACACCTCCATTTCCTCAACTATACAGTTATACACACCTTACTTATTCAAACATACACTAACGCATATTTACTCTCTTATACAATCCCTGATACAAGTTCACAATGATCCATACAGCCACTCACACATTCACTGGCTCTTATGCACAGTTATTTATATATGTCAACTCTCACATGTACTGTGTTTTACATATGTACTTACTTTGACATGTAGCACTGAGATATCCATTCACTCACCAATACACTCATGCACACAGTCAACCGCCCATACAGCTGTTTCCACATGCACTTTTGAACCCATACATCTGGTGAATCAACTGCTCACACATCTATGCACAGAGTCATACACCTCCCAGCCACCCACACACACACTTAGTCTCTCATACAAATACTTGGACAACCAATCAATAACCCATATAGTTACTCATATAGCTACTGATCAACTCATGCAGCAGTTTACAGAACAACATACATAATGATGCACAAATTAAGACAGTTTAGTCACTAACCCATGCACTCAGTGAGACACATTTAATCACTCACTCATACAGTCAATCATGCACCTACTAAATCCTTCATCCAGACACTTATACATCCACTCATTCTTCAATATGTAAGACATATTTTAACTTTACAGAAACATACAGTCACTGGATGTTGTCATCAGTGATGTCATCAGTGATGTCATTTGAGATGTCATCAGTGATGTCATCAGTGATGTCACTGACCATGTCATGAATGATGTAATATGTGACATCATCAGCAGTGGATTGCGGGTGCGCGATATATAGTTAGTGCAACTAACTATATATGGAATTTCAATGGCTTTGTGTGAGTAAAATAAGGTTTTGTAAATGCGAATTCCTAACTATATATGGTCTATAACCTATGGTTTTTTCAGTGAATTTTCAAGGTTTTGTAAATGCAAATTCCTAACTATATATGGTCTATAACCTATGGTTTTTTCAGTGAATTTCAATGGTTTTTTAAAAGCTAATATCTGTAGCTGTAAAATGTATTCTTCTTTAAATCTTAAAATATATTTTACATGTTTTTTATACAATTTTTTTTAAAAAAAATTTATGTTTCGCTCCCAGTCCGCGAACCGGTCAGCTTCCCGTTAGCTCAATTTAAAGCTGCGGCTCGGTCCGCGAACCGGTAAACGTTCCTTTAGCGTAACTGTTACGTTAGCATGACGTTTTGCGTTGTCGCGTAATACGTCATTGGACGCGCCAAGTTAGTGGACCCGGAAGCGGTCCGGAAAGCGGAGCAAAGCGCGAAACGTAAACACAGCAGGTCATGTGACTCGGTAATAACACTTTTCATTGGTTCATTTCACTTTTGGTTTCCTAATGATGTAATACTAGGTCATGTGATCTAAAATTAACACTTTTCATTGGTTTAGAACTTTTGCTTTTCCCAAATGATGAAAACCCCTCCTTCTTTCTTCACTCTGACTTTCATCTTGGTGAGAGAAAGACCCTTTTTCATTGTTGAGCAATGGCTTCAGTAGTTGCTTCAGCTAGTGTACCCCCACCACCACCTCCACCTCCTCATGGGAAGAGAGGACCACCTGCTCAAGTAATCATAGAAGAAGAGGAAGATCAAGAAGAGGAGGAAGAGCAGGGAGAGCCTGAGTTTTTGCCAGAGGAGCCCAGGAGGTACAATAGAAAAGAAAACTATATCTGGCAATTTTTTAAATTCCCTGAAGGACAAAAAAAAGTGAATGCAAGATATGCGTTTTGCCGTATTTGCGACGATAGACTATCAAGGGGGACTGACAAGAAATACAGCTTCGGAAATTACACGATGCACAGGCATATGAGTAGGTGGCACCCAAATAATTATAGTGCTGCCCAGCTTCGTGATGAACAGCAAAATCCCCCTGCGATGGCAAGAAGATCTGTTGTCCAAGAAGTGTCGGGACCAGAGGCGAGGGAGGTGGTCCCGAACATTCAAATGAACTTTGGGGAAGTAAAGCAAGTGTGCGTGCGGTGTAACCAAATAATTTGCTACAGAGAAAGTAGCATTACTCTAATAGTGAAAGCTATCAATAATCATGTTTGCCCGAAACGCCCCAAAAAATAAATTCTTCTTTTTTTCGTTGCTCCTGTTGAGCCCTTTTCAATGAATCATTTTTGTTTCCCCCCTCCCCCCAAAAAAACAAAAAAATATCAAAATGTTCAGAAAATACAAAAAAAATAAACAAAAAGTTCAGAAAAATAATACAAAAATTTTAAAACAACAAAAACAAAAAAAAAAGTTCCTTTCAGAACTACCTTCCCATTATAAAAAAAATTGGTAGAATTTTTGAAACTCTGCCAACCTCTATTTTTTTTAGTTCGCTCCTGGTTCGCACTCCGGTACGCGAACCGGGAGCGAACCAAAAATTTTTTTTTAAAAAAAGAACAGTAAGTATAAGGGAAGGAAACAGACAGTTATGTTACAAGAAAGACAGCTATAGGGAGTAAACAAAAGATACTGTTACCCGCAATCCACTGCTGATCATGTCACATATTACATTATTCTTGACATGGTCAGTGACATCATCAGCAGTGGATTGCGAGTAACAGTATCTTTTGTTTACTTACTATAGCTGTCTTTCTTGTAACATAACTGTCTGTTTCCTACCCTTATACTTACTGTTCTTGTTTTAAAAAATGTTTTGAGATCATTCAGAAACAGTAACATTAATAGAGACAGAATGAGTAAATAAGAATGAAGAAGTATGAGAAGAGAGGGACTGAGAAAAATACTGGAAGGAGTAGAATAATTAAGTAATAGAGAAAGGAATGAGGGAAGTAGCAAACACAGGAAAGTAAGGATTAAAGAAATGAAGCAGTAGAACTAATAGATGTTAAATGTGATAGATTAAATGATTGATTCAGGATGACGATAAGGTGTGGCCTCTCCAAAAGTTTGTTTAAGGTGAGGCCTACTCAGGGTTGCATATCAAATTTATGCTTGTTGAAGAATACAGAGGAGATAATACATGTGAAGGCATACCATTGAAGTAAAACATGTCCACTTCACTCTTGAACAACGGCCAGACCTCTTCTGTGTCCATAGACAGACCTAAACTTCACCTGCACAATGTCATTCGTAAACTTAGAAAACACAAGTAATGTAATTGAAAAATGTGGAGTTTCTTTTGCTCATTTCACAATCACATCACCTGTGTTGCCTTTGCTTAGGTATCTCATAGTGCAGATGTAGTCCAGCATATGAAACAGTACGCAGAAGTGCAGCAGTGTATGCATTAATACATGTGAAGGCCTACCAATGAAGTAAGTCATGTCCACTTATTACATCATTCATGATATGGTCAGTGACATCATCAGCAGTGGATTGTGGGTAAAAAGAGTAGAAAACATTTACCTTATAATTCTTGTTAACTTTTTCAAATATTTTTTCATACTTTCAATCTGTAAAAGAGAGAACAAACATTTCAAAAATATTAAAACATGTATTTAAAAATTAGAAAAGACAAGGGAAAAGGTTCAAGAACAAACAGTTTTTCAACAACTTTGACATTTACAGAAGCCTCTGCTGCTCTACGTCCCCTACACAATCCTAAAGATATATATTTTAAACAAACAGTATCTTGATGCTGAAAAACTGAGGCCTATTTTGGAACATGGTGCATCTTTTGCACTGCTGATGTCTCACAATAGTGATGCAATAGCAGCGCAAAAAAGATGTAAAGCCATCATAAAATTGTGTCTAACATTTTAAATGATTGTTTCAGGATGCAAATAAGATGTGTCCTTTCAAGAGGTTTCTTTAAGGTGAGGCCTATTCAGTTTTCAAAAAAAACAGTACCCAGAAGTGCAGCACTGTAAGCATTAACTTTGACACTTACAGAAGCCTCAGTTTCTCCATATCTACCTCACATTTCTAAATGTATATCATATGTACAAAAAGTACAACATTAATTATACATGTTAAATGGTTTATTTTTGCTGTTCTCAGAATGTATCAAATTTCACTTAAATCAGTGACTTGAAGGTATTCATCATGTAACAGCGGGGAAAAAAAAACACAATCAAAATGATTGTGTTTAAAAAACCCATACAACCTAAGAAATCTGAATTCAAAACTCCTTAAAATTAACTTACTTTCCATAACGTCGAAGGATGTCCTATGAACAGCGTACACTCTGTTGTGCTATAAATATTTTCAGCCCGCCACTTTCTGAAAGAAAACCTCCATCGTTTTGAAAAATATGTTACATACAATAAAAGACTTCTCACATTCTACCACATGTTTCCACTTGGCCAAATCATGTTGCAGCGTTTTTCAACTCTTGTAATTCTTATAATGAAATCCCGTCATTTTCTATTTTCGCAACTTTCAAAAAGAAAACATTTAAGATTACTTTCACAATCCGGACTACTAATATCTTACCCTTCTTTGTCACTCATGTTCTACTTTTCCTATGACACTGATACTGCTTACTATGAAGCAGACTTACTTGCATCAGGTTTATATAGTTGGATTTTTAAATTGACATTATAATTAAAAGTTTTGGACCAATAATCTAGACAGCATTGCAGACTTACATTCCCTCTACTTCATGAACCTTTTGCAATTCCTCAGAGGAAATCCCGAGATTCTTTCCTTAAAATTTTGGTTTTAAAAACACCAGGTAAGAATTTTTAAGGTCAAACGGCAATTTTTTTTTGAAAGTTACAACAGAATCGTTGCAGAATGACCAGCCGTTTCTAGACTTTAAATAAGCTGTGTAATGTCCTGATGTTGTTGAAGGACCATCGTGATAGATAATTGCTACAGTTACAAAAGTCCTTCCTGATATTGACAGCTGAGAAGCAACAATTTTTTTTATTAAAGTTGACAATTTTGATCCATCAGGCCTACATCGTTGAATCATTAAAATGACATACTGGCCATATCTTCGTATAAATAATGTTGACATCATTTCAGATTTACATTGGCTACACTCCATGTTGTGATCAGCTGCATTTACTAGCTTATTAAAGGAGACTGATTTACTGTCTGGCAAAGTTAAATATATAAATCTTTCTGAGTCTACACTAGTAGTACTTGATACCATACAGTTCTCGCAGTCATGCTGCCATTGATAAGAAAGCCCAAACAGGTGATCTACATCTACACCCTCATCTTGCAATACATCAAGCATATACATTAAAAACTCCTGACAATCCTGCTGATTATTTTCAGAGAAGTCTGTTTGACCTGAACATTCATCTAACAGATAACGAACTTCAGGCACACTTTCTACTTTTGTTCGATCAGTGCTACATTTCTCTAACACAGAATTCAACAAACAGCATAAACTTTGTTCCTAATTGAACACAATCTGTTCTTTTAAAGTCTCTAGTGAAAAGAGAACATTAACCACTACATTTGCATAGCAGTTGACACCAGAACTGTTTTCAAATTGAAAACCGACAACATCTTCAACAGAATCCATTTTCTTTCTGCTTACAATGTTTGGTTCATCGACTTTTGGGCTTTTTGCTACAACCTCCCTACTATTACTGATATTTCTTCGTTTCCGGCCTACCACACGTTTCTCAAACAAAGGATATTGAGGCAAATGTGGCGCATACTCTCTTCTTAACCTATTGTATTCCTTAACACAATCTAGATCCGCACAAATGTTTGTGACATCACAGTCAATCAAGTACAATCCCGATAAAGTTCTAACTCGTGACAATGCCACATATGCCATACCCTCCTTGAACACAGAACTGCCAATATTCACCAATGCACTGTCTACACTTAAACCTTGCGATTTATGGATTGTCACCGCATATGCCAAGCAAACAGGAAACTGTTTACGGCGAACATATAAGTCTTTAACAAGCAGAAACCTAGCAGAACAACGACCAACTAGCTGTACTTCCTCAATGCCATCAAATTTAATTTTTAAAAATTCAATTCCATCTCTATTTCTGTATTTCTCAAAATCAACAACATTACCCATTGATCCATCCAGACCTCTTTCAACATGTAAATTCCTTCTCAAAATGATTCGGCAATTTAAACACACATTCAAAGTCTTTTCAAAACCCGCTGTTTTAGATATAGTCTTCTCTAATGAATCCAATTTTGATTTCAAATTCTCAGACAAAATAATTGTTGATCCCATATGCTCTATTCTGTCAATAGCTTCAAGTTTCACAATCTCTTGCTTTTCTAAATTCAACATTTTGTTGTTGAAGATGGCACATTCTGCAAGAGTTGGCATCAAACATATTCGGGATTTCTTCTCAGTAATTTTCTGAAAAATATTGTCAGGCACAATGTCTTGTTCGGGATATAAATTTGACAGTAATCGTGCATTTAAAGCTTCTTTCCCATGCTCGGTCACTTTTCCAATTCTAATATCTTGTAGAATATTCTTGTAATCTTCATCCTTCGCCTGACGCATATTTTCATGCAGTTCAGCATAATTGAAATTTAACCATATATTGACGTTGCCAATGCTCCCTAGGCACTTCCTGGTATCTTCATGCGTGAGTATTTTGAACACAGGATGTCCTTTTACTGGTGTCAGCTGCAGAAGATCTCCGAAAACAATGATGTGTTTGCCACCAAATAACACATCATACTCAGTTTTAAGAACTTCTTGCATTCTCAAATGCACAAAGGCAAGCATGACATTGGAAACCATGCTTACTTCGTCAATGATAAGAAGTTTCATTTTCCTCAAGACTCTTGAAACTTCACAACAAGCATCCCCAGATAACTTGTGGTATTGTAATTTGTTGTCATGCTCCACTGGCAGCATCAGTAGACGATGCAAAGTAATACCTTTAATGTTATGTGCTGCCAGTCCAGTAGGAGCGGTAACAACACAAGACAACGATGTCTCAGTCCTTTCCTGCAAATAACAAGAAATTGCTTTAATAAGGAAACTTTTTCCAGTTCCCGCTTCTCCACTCACGTACAGTCGGACAGGCTTCAACGATGTACATGAGCACTCTTTCTTCTCATGACTTAATCCATGCTCAATTTGCTTGGTAACTTCATCATATATTTTCCTCTGCTCAACGTTGAGTTGTTTTTCCAAGTCTTCTAAGTTAACTGCATCCTCCTGAGCATGTGCCATGGCTCTTTCCACTTCATTTATAGCAGTGGCAGCTTCATTTTCGATAATAGGTCCTCCTAGTGGATCCTGACTCAATGAAACAGAACTCTGACTGTCCTGAGAACTGTCTCTGGCAATCTCGGCTGCAATCGTTGCTTCCTGCTCACTTTCCAAAGTCAACATTTCTTGATATTTGGGAAAAGCAGGACATTCTATGGTCTCCTTAGCAGCAGTGAAAGAGTCTTCGTAACAGAGGAAATCTCCAAGCAGTTCCTCTTCTGCACGCCAAGGCTTGAAAAGTTGCAAAAGTGCTAAATAGAAAAACTCATTTTTTTCTGGAGATTCGCCACTCAATTTTCGATGGTTTACTAATTGGCATTTTCTTTGCTTGACCAGACATCCCTCACTTCCAATTACAGCATACACTCCTTTCTCAATATCTTCTTTGATGTTCCTCTTGAATATATAATTTTGTAGAACCTCATATAGACAAACATTCTCAAGGTGACTGCTTCGATTTGGATAATATGTATCCAACATGTTGCTCTTCAAAATGTCGGTACTGTTTGGTTCCTTTTCTGCCAAATACTCAATTTCCCGGACAGGTTTTAGAACTCGATTTCGCGTTGCAGCAAGACCAAGACTCGCCCAAACGATACTCCTGGATTTGGCATAGAGACTTGCTGAAGACAACCGGTCAGAACATTCGTAAGCTCTGATTTCTCGATGCGACAACATCTTCAGACTGAAAATGTACAACTTCTTGCTGAGGCTCTTTTCATGGGAAATGTACTCCCACATATCCTTAAATTCTGTCTTTTCTTTTTTGATGATATAAGATGTCACATACCGAGCCACAGCCATACAGTTGTCAGCCACAAACTGTATATCCATGTTAGCATTCCACATGGACAAAATCACTGGGTTGTAGTCGTTGATGTACTTGGACTCTCGTTCCTTTTCAAATTGTATGTATTTTTGGGTGATTTCCTCGTCACATTATGTCGCAGCGAAGACATCAAACTGTTCACTCTTCCTTTAGAAATCACCGGTCGTGGAAAGTTGAAACGACATTTGGTGTAGAACTTGTCCTTGTTTCTGAATTTACGACGACAGTACTTTCCACAACGATGGCTTTGGAAACGTAGAACTTGTTCTCTTAGGCTTTTCTTCTCCGTTGCGTTTGGAACAGCACACGTAGAATACTGTTCTATGAAATTCATCACTAAGTCATCCGGATCTGTTCCAAATTTAGGTGCATCCTTGATCCACAACAACATATGTATGTGAGGAGCACCTTTTGCTTGGTACTCTTTTCTCCAGAAGAAATCCAACACCTCTCCAAGAGGTGGATTCTTCTTATTTGTGATGAAAGACATCATAGCTTCAAATCTATGATTGAAGTACCTGCATACATTCACTGGATCCAAAGAACACAGTTCTCCAGGTGTCTTGAATTCAATGTTTTCAATATTTCCATTTGCCTCTCGTAGAAATTCAAGTAAGTCTTCCCAGCCATACTCGGCACAGCTCAGAGTAAGGAACCATGTTGGAGTTCCTAAGTTCCTCAGCATACATTTTAAATCACCATGACGATGGTACCAGTACTCATTAGTACCACGCTGACACGCCATGAGATTAATTAGGTGAGAATCCAAAATACTGTCTTGGACATTGACTTTATGCATAAAGTCACTTGCCGAGATGTTTCGCATCTGTATACCACTTTTTAAGATGTGGTTCACTGCATATGACAGTCCAGACAGATCGCTTTCAAACAGGAGATGAAACAAATAGGGAATGCATTGACGAAACCTAGGATCTTCTGCATACAATCGTAAAGTCCGGTATTCAGACGCAGGAATTTGATGAGGTCGCTCATCATATCTTCCTCCTTGACCTGTTGGAAATAGCTGTGGGAAACACCGAGCTTCCAAACTTCCCTCCCAAACACTTATGGGACTCCCTTTGGCTTGTTTCATTTGAAACAACTCAATTGCATTCCCCATGACTTCCTTGGAATGCAAAGGATGAACACTATAATGTTCATATATTTCTTCACTTTTAGAGGCCTCTACTTTCTCAATTTGGCCAGCACACAAATCGCTATCCTCTTCATCACTTACTTCCTCTTCTGCAACATATACATTCATATAGTACTTATTATTTTTCTTCAAATACAATGTTGCCTTTTTGACTTTCCTAACATCCACTAAATCTTGCCATATTTTCTTATTCTTTGTCGGAACCCCATTAACCAAGATAACCAGAGGTTCCTCTGCCACTTTTTCTACTCCAATTGTGTTAATGTTTTTGTTCAAATCTAGAGGCAAATAAACAACTCTTCCCTTTAATCCTCTCTGTAAATCTGATGGAGGCAACTTCCCTGTCTTTGGCTCCATTCTTACAATAGCCTGAAAGGGATGGATACTTTGAATCAAAATAGATTCATAAGTATTTAAATCCTTCAATTCAGAAGGAACCTCAACCAATTCCAGATTATTATGAACCGCCCTAGCAGGCATCTGGTTTTGGTTTAATTTGTTACAATAATAAGTACATACACGTTGATCCGATCCCAAATCAAAATAATTTTCTACCATCAAGTATGTGGCAAAATCCTTCCATTCACTATTATTTTCCCTTTCACTTTTTGCATATAAATCCACTAACTTAGTCTGATTCTTATAATAAGTGCGTCGACAACACACACAAGTGAAATTAGGCCTCTCACTTGATTTCATCTGAAACGTGGCAATTTCCTTCTGAAATTTATCTGTACTAGAAACCTGTACATTATCTTCAACATTACCCTCTACTTCTGGGTCAATTTGAACATTCTCATCTTTACTTCCAAAGTAACAAAACTCAATTTCTTCACAAATATTCTTGACATCTATTTCAGAACCATGCAAAAGAGCAGCACATAATTGTTTAAGCATAATTGCTGGACTCTTAGCATGATACAACATTCTCACTAATTTTCTCACTTTATTATGATGCACTGCTAGCATCCTGAAATGATGAAAAACACTCTGGCATACTCTCCTGGAAAGACAAGCCAGTGAATGACCACGCAAACCTGTCATTTATCTCACTCTGCAAGGATCTAATTCTTGCAACAACTTCATTTTCTGCTTCAAACTTTTCTTATTAAATGTCCGTATAAAATCACAAAGCAAATTGATGGAATCCTGTCGCACACTGCAAATAGAACTACACTTCCAAATGTACACAGGACCCTTAGGACGTCTTCCTAAAACCTCATTACCTAACACCTCGTCTGTCTCTGTTGTCACAAGTTTTTCTTTTTCAACTGGACAACCATCCTTCACTTCATAAGCTCAACCACTGGTGTCAACTGCAAACACCAAATCATTATCCTGAAAATAACTCTCCTCATTAAAAAATACCTCACAACTTGAACTATGCATCCATTCTCCGGAAAAAACTTCCCAAAAGTTACTACGATTTACTACTCTCTTCCATCTACTATTTGATTTGAAATCAGAAATTACCTTGTTTAGTTTCCTAATTCTATTGATTACCAAAATAAACAACTTTCGCTTAATTTCAAAAGCATGATCAATAATTTTCTCTACATTTTTCTTCTTCTTATAAAATGCCACTTTCTGTTGGCCTTTCTTAATATTTTTTAATAAATTAACTATTATCCTGTTGCGGAACATTCATTTTCGAATGTCCCTAAACTGTTGGTTCCTTCTACTATCATGCACAGAGTTATCTCTTGCTCTACCAGTAACATTTTTGATTGGTCTTTCCTTTCCATTTAAATTGCTTTTCTTTTTCTGGACTGAAACATTTTTTGGAGAAATACTTTTTTTACTACAAATATTCCTTAAGAATGATTTTGTGCTCTTACCCGGAGCTTTCTTGGTGATTTCACGAGTATTTTGGGGAGAGGACTGCTGCAATAATAGATGATCTTGCTGTCTTTGACGTTTTCTAGCCTTTCTAATTCGATTCTTAGTTGGCATTTTTCAAATTTTGTAATGATCTGCAGTTGAATCTGTGGAAAAATATAATAAAAAATGTTATTAACCACTATTACCAAACAGTAAATGAATAACAGTCATCAAAAACTTAACACCCTACTTATTATTTAACATAGCAAATCTTTTGCACCACCACTGCGTCACAAAAATGACACACAGTGGTACAAAACAGGCATACACCTATCATAAATCTCTCCCTAAGATTTTAAATGATTGATTCAGGATGACGATAAGGTGTGGCCTATCTAGAGGTTTGTTTGGGCCCAGATCTTTGGACTGGGGTGAATGTGTGTCATTGATCCACATTCGGTCCATCACCTGTTTTGTTTGTTTGAGGTGAGGCCAACACATGGTTGCAGATGAGATTTTCACTTGTTGAAGAAAACAAAGGAGATAATACATGTGAAGGCCTACCAATGAAGTAAGTCATGTCCACTTCACTCTTGAACAAAGGGCAGACCTCTTTTGAATCTGTGGTCACACCTAAACTTCATCTGCACAATGTTCATTTCAGAATTACATCACCTGTGTTTCCTCATTGACTTAAAATGTCCTTAATGCACATGAAAGCGTTTTTTTGATTGCCCTTGCACCATTTTTGGGTCAATTTGAACATGGCTATGTTACTCCCATAATCAAAATCACAGGTGGGAGCGTATTTACAAGAAACTTGCCCCATGAGGAACGCTTTCCATTTAAAAAGGGAAAAATAACATCATAGACACTCAAATGCCTTATAAATATGGCCCAAACAACCTATGAAGCTCTAGCAGTACATATCCAGAAATGTAATTGATTTCAAAAATCATTTTTAAACACAACATATAAATCAATTGTATACCTACATTCAGTTGGAAATGACTGTAAATGTCCTTGAGACACATGAAAGCGTTTTTTTGAATGCCCTTGCACCATTTTTGGGACATTTTTAACATGACTATGTAACTCCCATAATCAAAATCTAAATTTGCCAAGCACAGATGGGAGCGTATTTACAAGAAACTTGCCCCATGAAGAACGCTTTCCATTTAAAAAGGGAAAAATAACATCATAGACACTCAAATGCTTTATAAATATGACCCAAACAACCTATGAAGCTCTAGCAGTACATATCCAGAAATGTAATTGATTTCAAAAAATCGTTTTTAAACACAGCATATAAATCAATTGTATACCTACATTCAAGAGGAAATGACTGAAAATGTCCTTGAAACACATGAAAGCGTTTTTTTGAATGCCCTTGCACCATTTTTGGGACATTATTAACATGGCTATTTAACTCCCATAATCAAAATCTAAATTTGCCAAGCACAGGTGGGAGCGTATTTACAAGAAACTTGCCCCATGAGGAACGCTTTCCATTTAAAAAGAGAAAAATAACATCATAGACACTCAAATGCCTTATAAATATGACCCAAACAACCTATGAAGCTCTAGCAGTACATATCCAGAAATGTAATTGTTTTCAAAAATCGTTTTTAAACACAACATATCTGTTTCAGCTTACATGAGAGACCATGGAATGGGCTCCATGTACAACAATAACTTGTGTTACTGCATGCCAGAATGCTACACCGAATATGCAATTACAATTTCTCAAAGAAACAAAATCTATTTGTATATCACTTGAGACAAAGCCACATTTTAAAAACACAGCTTTCTTCATCATTTTCTCCTTAAATCATACTATTCTCTATCTAAATTAAATAAATCTTTTCTCACCTTAGCAAATACTTTTTGAGTTTCAAAACAGTCTCAGAAATACTCCAAATTGTCTTCAGCAGAACAAAGAGGATGCACTCCAGAGGCTGCAGCTATAGAAAGCACAGAAATGCTGATATTCATTACACATATCTCTCATATTAGCCAATCATAACTCTTCCCTCACTTTTTTCAAATCAAAACCCTTCCCCCCTCTGCCCTCTCTGCCTTTTTTGCTTAGCAACCACCTCCTGAAAGACCTCTCATGTTTGCAAGTTCACACAACAATGTTTCAATTGAACTCTGAACTCTCAGTGCACCTGCGTATCCAGTGCAATCTTTCATTAAATGTTTCTTCCTTGACCATTCAAATTACATCTTTCAAAGAACACATCCATGCACCCTAACTTTCAGTTTTCAGAAATGGAAATACACCAATCACTGCTAATGAATCATTAGGACTGGAAATCCACAGTTTTTTTTCTTTACAAACTCCTACTGTTTCAACTGCCCTTTCATTACCACACTTCATCTGACTGCAGCCCAACCTTCTCTCACCATGTTTAATGTCTGGATTGTTGGACATAGTTAAATCTATTGGGCTCAAAGGTATGCTGAGAACAGAAATTTACCTAACCTCAATTTACAAGATGTGGAAATTAAGTGGTTGGGCCAAAGAGGATTAAAATGTCACCAATTGATACCATTGGTGAAAACCTTTATGCATTTGCCAAAACCTGACCTGTTAATAGTGCACTGTGGAGGTAATGATTTGGGCACTTTGACTGGGGTAGGTCTGGAAATGCTTTTAAAGGACACCTTTGAGCAATTAATGGCACTTTTTCCTCAAACTGCCTTGGTATATTCCAATACATGCCAAAGACAGAAATGGAGGTGGTCCAACCAATTTTGTCCACAAATTGAGAAAGCGAGGAAGCATGTAAACAAATCTGTTTCCGCTTACATGAGAGACCATGGAATGGGCTCCTTGTACAACAATAACTTGCGTTACTACATGCAAGATATCTACAGAGGAGATGGAGTTCACTTCTCAGATGAGGGCAACAGAATTTTCATTTTGAATTTAAGACTGTGCATTGGTACCTACTTATAAGTACCAAAATGTACCATAAACCCAAAAGCTCTTCTCAGAGCTACCCTACATCTGATCACTCACAATTATTATTTTTCTCTAACTTTTTTCTGTAATTTTCAACAAACTACGCTCAAAGAGCGCTACCCGGTACGCGAACTGGAAGCTAACCGCGCAAAATTTCTAAAAAAAATGTTTTTTCCCCGCACATATGGTCCTCCTCAGCCACCCTCAGAAAACCTAGGGGGTCAAGATACTTGTACCGTGCCCCCTTCTACCCATTCTGAACATTATTTGCCCTCCATCTTGTATCTTAATTTGACCGAAACACAAAATGGTGGACTCCCGTTACGCTCCTGGTTCGCGGACCGGACCGCTTCCCGGGAAGCGGTCCAAAAAAAAAGGTGGGAAAGTAATTCACAGAAAAACGACTGGAGACACTCTCACCAAATATAGATTAGCTCATACTACATAACAATCCCTTTCATTTTCACAAATTTGATTGAAATTCCATTTAGCCATTAAGCCTGTAGACCTCTCTAAATACCGTGAGGTAAATTACTTCACAAAACACATCTGAAGTGTTGGAATTGACAACCAATGAAAATGTTACTTTCATTTTCTACTTTTATTACCTGACATTTGATTGGTTATATACCTGAATATATATAAAGGAAGAGAAGAAAACACAGCCATTTTGACTGCTACTTCTTGTTGTACATTACATTTGAATAGCTACTAATCACTTCAACTTGTTTGTGAAGGTAAGTTGTTATTTTTAAAACTGAAGTATATTGTGCACTATAACTTAATATGGTAGACTTTTTCTGATAGATATATACTATCACTCTGTAGTAGTTATGGATTAAGATAGACTTCTCTGTTATAGTTATGAATGGAGTTAGGCTTCTCTTGGTTAAATCACATACACTTTTTTATAGTCCTATTTCCACTCTGATACTATACACTGCCAAAAGATAAATTCACTGATAAAAACTGCCTATCTAAAATTAATCCCAACAGTGCCCTATCTCTACTAATATATTTTTTTTTAATCCAAATTTCAGGCAAAATGGAAGGCGAGCAGCAAGTTCAATTTAAAATTGTACTGCAAGAGAGCAGCCAAGGCAACATTGATGAATTTATGGATCAAAGTAGAGACCAGGAACTACTACAATGTGTTGAAGCAGTGGATAACCTGCTTAAAAATGAGGACATGTTACACCCTCATAGAATACAAAATATATTCAATGACAATTTTGAAATTTCTGACAATGAAATGTTAGAAAGTTTAATGAATTATGAAACACAATCAAAATAAAAAAAAATGCTTTAAAAATAAAGAAAACAAAAAAAAATCAACAAAAACAACAAACAATTAACATACAGTATTAGAAAAGTCTATCATTCTTTTATCCTTATAGTACGCTGCCCAGAACGCTTTCCGGTTCGCGTACTAGGCGCTCACCACGCAAAAAAAAAAAAAAAAATTTTTTTTTTTTGCCCTGCTGGGCCCTTTTAAAACCTCCACATAAAACCTAGGGGGTCAAGGAGGATCTACTATGCCCCCTTATGGTAATTTCCCCCTTTGTTTTGGCCTCCTCTTGTCTCTCGATCCTACCGAGAGACAAGATGGCGGCCGCTCCAGACTGTTTAGAATGTTGACAGACACCGAAGAGCCAATCAGCTTCGCATCGCAAAGTTCCGTTACGCGAAAAGTACGCGAACCGGAGCGCTACCCGGAGCGCTGTTACAGATATATATCTTATTTTGAACGTTAATTTCTCAAAATCCACTGGAGCACATATATTGAGACCTAGCAAAGGCACATCGGGCTAACAGTCCCTACAATTTTGCCAAGTTTCATGCAAATCCATTCAGCCGTTCGGGCTAAAAGTGAGGCCTACCGCCCTATGGAAATTAACATGGGAAAAATGCGTTTTGGGACCCCCCTTTTATCTCAGCCCCCCCTTGACGAACCCCCCCCCCAAATTTTCAGGGACTGCTCAGAAACAAAATGTGCCATTTTCCTGAAAATTTCAGCCAATTCCGTCCACAAACGCCAAAGTTATTAGACATAGAATTTTCAGAAATCCCATAGAGAAAAAATCCTAACTATATATACCTACTGGCGACCGCCAGTAGGTAATATATATATATATATATACACATAGGAAATCCGCAACATTCTATTGGGAATAACTTTGGCGTCGGTTGTTGAATCTTTGCAAATTTCTCAAAGAAGATGGCCCGCTCCGCTCCTTCCCTGAAAGTCTCGGGAAGATTCGTCAAGCAGGGGCCGAGAAAAAAGGGGGGTCCCAAAACGTATTTTCCCCATGTTAATTTCCATAGGACGATTAGACACGACTACAGCCCTAACTGCTGAACGGAATTACACCAAATTTTGCAAAATGATAGAGTCTGATTTGCAGATTGCCCCTTTGTTTAAATGGTGTATATCCCTCCAGTAGTTGTTGAGAAAATCGAATTTGAAAAAATGTATATATCTATAAGCTCGCACCGTACGCGTACCGTACGTGCGCGGAACTTCTCGTGTGCGTGCTGCATGCTGATTGGCTGCCAATGTCTGTCAACACTCCAAAACAGAAACTGTTGGCAGCCATCTTGTGCCTCGGTAGACTGAGGCACAGGAAAGCAGAAAAACTAAGTATGGGCGGAAAATCCGTTCCGCTCGCGGATTTTGCGGATTTTCGGTAAATTCGCAATCCGCGAGATTCGCGAATTTCCCGCAAAATCCGCAAATCCGCGAGCAGCGGATTTTATGACTTGCTCGCACTGTTCGCGTGAGTTCGCGGCTTCCCAGTTCAACCTCGCGCCCCGCGAATAAGCGCTAAATTGCAGAAATACGATCTTAGCAAAACTGAAACTACTTACCAGGTTCAAAAGTTCAAGCTCATCATTAGTAGCCATTTCCTGTAGTGCTTCCTGAGGGGCCCCTCCAGAGTTCAGTTGCCTACTTGCAACTATTATGTGACCCTGCTCTGACCCTCAGAATAGTTACACAAAGGTCCTGAATTACAGCTAAGGCAGACAAGCAGGAGCCAGGCTGGAAGTTCAAATCCAGTCACACATTAATCAGCCCCTAATTCATTATTGTCAGTTGGGGCAGGGCAGGTGTTGTAACTAATTTTGCAACAATGAACGCACTTAGCAAGTGCAAAAGATCACTAATCAGGAAGCACTAAGGAAGCAGGTGCCAGCTAAAAAAATATTCTGTGACACATTAATCAGCCCCAAATTAATTCAGGTCACTTGAGGCAGGGAAGGTGTGCTTTGCTTTGCCGAAAATAATGTACACTGGACAACCAGAGGGTGCGGTGATGAAACAGAGGGTGGCATGGGTGGGCCAGAGGGTGGCATGAGTAGTCAGAGAGTGGCAGTGGTGACAGAGAGTGGCAGTGATGAAGAAGAGTGTCCCAAACAGGCTGGACACGTAGAAACAACAAGTTCGCAAAACTTGCAACCCGACAGGTAAGTTCGCGTTTGCAAAATTGTACAAAACCCTCGCGAACTGGCAGAAACCCGCGTGAACACAAAAAAAAAATCCGCAAATTCGAGTTCGTAAATCCGCAAAATTCGCGACCGTGAGATTCGCAAAATTCCCCCATGCTTAAGAAAAACAAACGTGTATAGCTCAAAAAGGGGGCAGGGTAGAAGCACCTTGACACCCTAGGCCTGCTCAGGGGGTCCCACAAGGACCCCCAAGGCCAAATTTTTTAATTTATTTTTTAAATCGCGGGGTACGCGTACGTGTACCCCGCGATTTTTCCTTGTGGGACCCCCTGAGCAGGCCTAGGGGGTCAGGGTGTTTCTACCCTGCCCCCTTTGCGTGTTTTCCACATTTGTTTCACTGCTTTCTTGTGCCTTGGTTCTACCGAGGCACAAGATGGCTGCCAACACTTCCTGGTTTGGAGTGTTGACAGACAGTGGCAGCCAATCAGCATGCCTTTTCGAGAAAGCAGCATGCTTATTGGCTGTCAACACTTCTAACTAGGAAGTGTTGGCATCCATCTTGTGCTAGGTAGACCGAGGCACAAGAAAGCAGAAAAACAAACGTGTAGAAAAAAAAGGGGGCATGGTAGACACACCATGACCCCCTAGGCCTGCCCAGGTGGTCCCACAAGGACAAAAAAGGCTCAAATTATTTTTTTTAAAAACCTGGTCTGTTTTTTTAAAAATAACCCTCCGGGGGGATCAAATCACGAGGGCATAGTGATAAAGTAGTGTGGGGGTCCCCAATCCCCCCCACACTGCCCCGGGGACCGCTGCCCCCTGGGGCAAAGCAATGCAGCCCACTGGCGCATACGGGAGGTTCCTGGTGGGCTAGTTGGCCCACAGGGACCCCCAGTATGCAAGGGGAATTAGTTCCCCCTCTACAAACGCGCCAAGGGGCTGCGTTGCAGAGAGGTGTAAAAAAGGGTGTGGCCTCATTACACCTTTCTGCAACGCAGCCCCCTGTTGCATACTGGAGGTTCTAGGTGGGACAGTTGGCACCCAGGAACCCCCAGTATGCAAGGGGAATTAGTTCCCCCTCTGCAAACATGCCCGGGGGCTGCGTTGCCGAGAGGTGTAAAAAAGAGTGTGGCCTCAATACACCTCTCTGCAATGCAGCCCCCTGGCGCATACTGGAGGTTCCAGGTGGGCTAGTTGGCCCCCAGGGACCCCTAGTATGCAAGAGGAATTAGTTCCCCCTCTGCAAACGCGCCCTGGGGCTGTGTTGCAGAGAGGTGTAAAAAGGGTGTGGCCTCATTACACCTTTCTGCAATGCAGCCCCCTGGCGTATTATGGAGGTTCCAGGTGGGCTAGTTGTCCCCCAGGGACCCCAAGTATGCAAGGGGAATTAGTTCCCCCTCTGCAAACACGCCAGGGGGCTGCGTTGCAGAGAGGTGTACAAACATTTTTTTTTATTTATATTAAAAATATGTAATGTAATTAAAAAATAATATATCTAAAACAAAAAATGTATAATAATGTAGTAAATCAGTATAAAAAATATAACAATTATTACAATTGAAAATTATTACTTAAAAAACCTTTGAAAATCACTGAAAAAACCATAAGTTTCAGGCACGTTATAGTTAGGAATTAGCATTTAAAAAACCTTTGAAATTCACTTAAAAAAACCATAGGTTTCAGCCACGTTATAGTTAGGAATTAGTATTTTAAAAACCTTTGAAATTCAATGAAAAAACCATAGGTTTCACACCAGTTATAGTTAGCTGGTCATTTTACTCATACAAAACCTATGAAATTCCCCTGTTATAGTTAGTTTAGCTAACTATAACTCACGCTTCTGCAATGCACTGCTGATGACGTCACATATTACATCACTCATGACATGGTCAGTGACATCACTCACGACATCACTGATGACATTTCAAATGACATCTCTGATGACATCACTGATGACATCATCGGTGTGGCAGACCTCCTCTCACCGTAATTCACTAACAGTTCTATATAGGCACTCATACATGTACTCACTCATCATATGTACTCATACACCTATACATCTTATTACACACCGACACTCATCTATAGAGTTACTCACACATGCAAATAAACTATCAAACATCCATTTACTTGCATATACAGCTATACACCCACCACTACACTAATTTCTGCAGAATCATACACATGCTTACTCTCTAAAACAATCACTTATAGAAACACATACTTATTTATACAGGAACTCTTACAATCTCTCGCTCTCACATATACTCATTTATATACATCAATACTCACATATACTAGTTTAAAACATATGTAGTTGCTCATAAAGATACTTTTGAGACAGTCATTCATTCACTAACACACCCATACACACACTCATCCACCTATACAGTTCTGCACACATGCTGTCTTCAAAACACATACAAACAATGAGTCAGTCATTAATGCATCTGTGCGCTAAGTAATACTCCCCACCGAACCATACAGACACTCATTCTGATACTTAAAAAAACAGCTAATAACCCATATACACACTCATGTAGCTACTCACCACCCCATGCAGCCACTTATATACAAAGTGAGACACGGATACAGATATTTAAATATTTAAAGATTACTCGCTAATACACCTATTCACTAAGATATACTTAATAAGTCAGTTATACAATCAATTTTACAAAAAAACATCCTTTTAGAGACTTATTTACCCATTCAATCTTCCATCGACCTTTAGATATACATTTATAAAAAATATTTATTTATTTTTCAGAAAGAGACACATTCACTGGATGATGTCATCAGTGATGTCATCAGGGATGTCATTTGAGATGTCATCAGTGATGTCATGAGTGATGTCACTGACCATGTCATGAGTGATGTAATATGTGAAATCTTCAGCAGTGCATTGCGGGCGCGAGAGTTATAGTTAGTTGAACTAACCATAACAGGGGAATTTCATAGATTTTGTATGAGTAAAATGATACGCTGCTTCCCTGAAAGTTTGGGGGTGATGCGTCAAGCGGGGGCCGAGAAAAAAGGGGGGTCCCAAAACGTGTTTTCCCCATGCAATTTTCCGTAGGGACCTTTAGACACGGCTACAGCCCAAACTGCTGAACGGAATTACACCAAATTTGGCAAAAAGGTAGAGTTTGGTTAGCAGATTACGCTTTTTGTTAAATGGTGTAAATCCGTTCAGTAGTTCCTGAGAAAATCAAAAGTAAAATCATAGATATATCTATAGAAGAAGTACGGTACACGTACAGTACGGGTACCTTCCAGAGCACGAGCTTTATGCTAATTGGCTGTCAACACTCCACACCAGGAAGTGTTGGGAGCCATCTTGTGCCTCGGAGAACCGAGGCACAAGAAAACAGAAAAAGAAACATGAAAAACGCGAAAAGGGGGCAGGGTAGAAACACCGGACCCCCTAGGCCTGCTTAGGGGGACCCCCAAGGCCCAAAAAATATATATTTTTTAAAAATCGCGTGATGCGCGTACCCTGGCGATAAAAAAAATAGTGCTTATTTTTTTTTGCCCCCGGGGGTGTCAAATCCCAGGGGCAATGGACTCCTTGTAAAGGGGCCCAGAGGCCCCCCCCAGCCCCAGGGACCACCACCCCCGGGGCTCTACTAAATTATGGGCAGGGGCTCTGAGGCCCCCCCAGCCCCGGGGACCGCCACCCCGGGGCTTCTTTTATTTGTAATAATGGGTATCAAGAGGGGCCCCCCAGCCCCGGGGACCGCCACCCCCGGGGCTTCCATGAAATGTATTCAGGGGGCTCACAGCCCTCCCGCAGCCCCGGGAACAGCCACCCCGGGGCTTCTTTTCAAAATAAATAAATATTAAAAACTTGTGTGGGGTGGCTCAAGCCCCCCCAACTGCCCCGGGGACCGCCACCTCCCCGGAGCACTAATATTCTCGTGATGGACCCCCCAGCCCTGGGGACTACCACCCCCGGGGCTTTTAACTGTTGGTAGGTGGGCCGCGCGGCCCCCCCTCCTGAAGCCCTTGAAGGCCCTGGGGACCGCCACCCCCCAGTGGCGGCTTATGCAGTGTCCCGGGGTGCCTACCCCCGGGACACTGCTGTTTGCTATGGTAGGGCGGGAGCCTCGTGGCTCCCACCCTACAATAGCAAACTGCTTTGGTTTTTGAAAGAGAGAGCAGGAAACCTTCTCTCTCTTTCAAAAATTAAAGCGAATTGCTTTTATGCATGGGGAGCAGCATGTTAGCTTCTCCCCAAGCAGAAAAGCAATGCCGGCTCCCGCAGGTTGAGGGGAGCCGGCAGGGACCGTGGGGGGCATGGCCCCCAATGAGGTGGGCCAGGCCCTACAGGTTGGGGTCTCTGGGGCCAGAAGTGGCCAGGGAGGGGGGCCACGCGGCCCCCCTCCCCAAATAATAAAAAAAAGAAAAAAGAAAAAGATGTAGGCCGGTCTCAGGGGATGGGGTCCCCGGGGCCTTAAGTGGCCTGAGGAGGGGGGCTGTGCAGCCCCCCTCCTCAAAAATTAAAAATAAAATGTGGCATGCCCCGGGGATGGGGTCCCCTGGGCCTTGATTAGCCACAGGAGGGGGCCATGCAGCCCCCTTCCGGTTAAAAAAATATTAAAATACTTTTTGGGGGTGAGGCCCTGGGGGATGGGGTCCCTAGGGCCCAAACAAAAGAAAAAGCTTGGGGGCTACACAGACCATTTCTTAAAAACAAACATTTAAAAAAAACAGGATAGAGGAGGCCACGACCCCTCCCTGCACCACTCTGCAAACGCGCCCCCAGGCACATTTGCAGAGGGGGAAGTAATTCCCCTTGAATATTGGGGGTCCCTGGGGGCCAGGTAGCCTACCAGGAACCTCCAGTATGTGCCAGGGGGCTGCGCTACAGAGAGGTGTAAAAAGGGGAGTGGCCTCATTATACCTCTCTGCAAAGCAGCCCACTGGCGCATACTGGAGGTTCCTGGTGTGCTAGTTGGCCCCCAGGGACCCCCAGTATTCAAGGGGATTTAGTTCACCCTCTGGAAACGCACCAGGGGGCTGCATTGCAGAGAGGTGTAAAGAGGCCACGCCCCTTTTTACTCCTCTCTGCAACGCAGCCCCCTGGCGCATACTGGAGGTTCCTGGTGGGCTAGTTGGCCCCCAGGGACCCCCAGTATGCAAGGGGACTTAATCCCCAACTTAGAAAGCACAACGGGGCGCGTTTGCACAGTGGTAAAGGTAGGGGCTGGGGCTTGAGGTGCTATCTGTGCAAACACGCCCTGTGGCATGTTTTAAGTTGGGGAAGTAATTCCTCTTCAATCCAGAGGCCCCCTAGGGGCCAACTAGCCCAACAGGTACCTCTAGTAAGTGCCACGGAGCTGCTTTGCAGGGTGTTGTAAAAAGGGGGCGTGGCCTCTGAACACCTCGCCGCAACGCAGCTCCCTGGCGCATGCTGGAGGTACCTGGTGGGCTAGTTGGCCACAGGGGACCTCAGGATTGAAGTAGAATTAATTCCCCTACCTAAAACGCGCCACAGGGCGTGTTTGCACACACGTCACCTCAGGCCCTGGCTCCTTCCTTCACTACTGAGCAAAATATTCCTCTAAAATCAGCCGAACTACGAATTCTGATTTACTCACCTTTTATCACGAGAGACGTCAGTGCTGCATCTTTGAGCCCGGTACGGACCCTGAAAAGTAAATCTAAGTGTACTTACAAGTAACTTGTATTTCCTTCCATAGGAATCTATTGTGTGGATTTCACCAGAAAAGTTTCTGTCTTTTTTTGAAATGTACAAATATTCCTCTAAAATCAGCCGAACTACCAATTCCGTTTCACTCACCTGTTATCATGATAGACCTCAGTGCTGCATCTTTCAGCCCACTACTGATACTGAAAAGTAATTCTAACCATACTTACACTAACTTGAATTTTCTTCCATAGGCTAACATTGACTGGTTTCGCTTGGAAATTCTTCTAAGTGTGGAGTTTTGGAACTTTAAAAAATTCCTCTAAAATCAGCTGAACTACGAATTCTGATTTACTCACATGTTATGAGGAGAGACCTCAGTGCTGCATCTTTGAGCCCACTACTGATCCTGAAAACTAATTCTAACTATACTTACTGCAACTTGAATTTCCTTCCATAGGCTAACATTGACTGGTTTCACTTGGAAATTCTTTTAAGTGTGGAGTTTTAGAACTTTAAAAAATTTCTCTAAAATCAGCCGAACTACGAATTCCGATTTACTCACCTGTTACCAGGAGAGACCTCAGTGCTGCATCTTTCAGCCCACTACTGATCCTGAAAAGTAATTCTAACCATACTTAGAGTAACTTGAATTTCAATCCATAGGCTAACATTGACTGGTTTCACTTGGTAATTCTTCTAAATGTGGAGTTTTTGGAACTTAAAAAGATTCCTCTAAAATTGTATAGTAAATCAGTATGAAAAATTATAACAATTAATACATTTAAAAATTATCATTTACAAAAGCTTTGAAATTCACTGAAAAACCCATAGGTTTCAGGCACGTTATAGTTAGGAATTAGCATTTAAAAAACCTTAGAAATTCACTGAAAAAACCATAGGTTTCAGCCACTTTATAGTTAGGAATTAGCATTTAAAAAACCTTAGAAATTCACTGGATAAACCATAGGTTTCACACATGTTATAGCACGAGCTTCCTGCCTATTGGCTTTGAGCGGTTGCAACTAGGAAGTGTTGGCAGCAATTTTGTGATTCCGTTGAAGGAAGTAAGGGGAAAAAGGACAAAAAAAGTAGGAAAGAGGAGGGTAGGAGCACTGTCACACATGTGGGGTGTTTAGGGTGTGCTATACAGGGACTGTGAAGCAAAGTATTTACCCCTACAGTGATGAAAGCGTGCACCTAAACCGTGAGCTGAGTGCTGTAAACTGATGTGCTCTGGGCACTGTAGCATACTCGCTGAAGCGAAGGATTTACCCCTACCAGTGTGAAAGTGCTGTTTTGCCCACAGTGAGATGGCACTGATGTAAGGTGCCGGTACACTCGGGGATGAAAGCGTGCGCCTAGACCGTGAGCTGAGTGCTGTAAACTGATGTGCTCAAGTATTTACCCCTACTGGTGTGAAAGTGCTGTTTTGCCCAGAGTGAGATGGTGCTGAGGTGAGGTGCTGGTACACTCGGGTATGAAAGTGTGCACCTAAACTGTGAGCTGAGTGCTGTAAACTGATGTTCTCTGGGCACTGTAGCATACTGGCCACTGTAGCATAGCTGTGCAGGTGGTGTTAGTATGCGTTTAGAATGTAGGGGGAGTGGGAAGCAAACTTCTCACTGGTACCGGTCTGAAGACTTGGGGATGAAAACGTGAGCCTAAGGCATGAGCTGATTGCTGTAAAGGGATGTGATGTGGGCACTGTAGTGTTAGTATGCGTTTATACCATACAGGGAGTGGGAAGCAAACTACTCACACCTACTTTCTGAAGACTCGAATGCAGTGTTTTAGCAAGCAGGAATGAAATAAAGAAATAATCGTGAAGAATATAATGCAGAATGTTGCAATGTCACAGAAGAGAAATGGTGAAATCAGGTGTGTCTAAGAAAGTGGCTTTGTGTAATAAAGGTATATAAAAAGTGTCTTTATTTAAGTGCCATAAATGGATCCACTGGTGTAAGAGCTAAGGCATTCAGCTGAGGCAAACTCCAACCACTTCTACTGTATTCAAACCAAAGCTCCTGCATCAGTGGATTCCACATTACATGTTACAGTTCCATGTGACATAAACAATAGCTATTAGACATGAATGACTAAATTCTATAATGAAAATAAAGGTAGGATACGATTACTACACTGTGCCAACCAGTTGATAAACAATGTCATTTTTCTTATCTTGATCGCCAGCTCGTGAGCAGAGGCTGAGGATGAGTAAATTTGTGTGAAAGGGCTTCGTGGATTACAGGCAGGCAGAGAGAAGTGTGCACAAAGAATAGACATGGTTTCAAAATGGATGTCGGGTTTAGGCTAATTTAGCAAGTAAATAGCATATTTGCATAGACCATACATCACCCATCCCTGGTTAGAGTGGAGACATAAGGGACAATAATGAAAACAGAGTTCAAATGCCTGAGCATACTTGGAAAGTTATTATATGAACATAGTTCATTTGAAGTGTATTAAAAAAAATTAAAGGAAAAAGTAAAAAAAGTTGGAAAAAATCAAATCTAAGAATAACGTGTCTTGGAGATTGCAGTCAGGAAGTTCTTCAGCGGCTTGAGATGTGTAATGTTCCAAAAGGTCATTGTTGCCATCGTGTGAGAAAAGCGGAGCGATCCAATTCATATCCTCAAAGGGACAGTAATGTTCCTCGAATGTTGGAGTGGCAATTTGAATTGGCAGGCAATCTGCGATGCTGTCAAAGGTCGCACGTTGCAGGAGATCTTTCGCGGCTGCGCAGAAATCCTATTCCGACACGATACCTTTTTGCGTTGCATCCGCCACTGCTCCACTGCCTGAAACAATCAAGTTCATGGTTTTCAAGATACTCCATTACTTGCTGGATATCGGGGGCGATTGTTGGGATGTTTTTAAGCCATAGATGTTAATGTTAATGTAAGCCGAACTTTTTGAGCGCACGGCTACCCAAAAGGGTGTCCCGGCGCTTTGGCAAAGAGGCCCCCAGAAACAAGAAAACCAAAGGCGAGCACACTCCAGATAACGCAGGTTACTTGGTGAAGAGCAAAGTCTTCAACTCCTTCCTGAAAGCCAGGAGGTTGTTCGCTTTCCGAAGGGAAAGTGGGAGCTCGTTCCACAGGCAGGCTGTCACGTGTTGGAAGGAGCGACCTCCCATCCGCACACGTTTGACCATGGGCACCTCCATTTTGGCCAGTTCCGCCGACCGTAGAGACCTCCGTGGCACATAGAAAGCAGTGCGCTTCCTCAGATAGCAGGGGCCAATCGCATGGAGAGCCTTAAACGCCAAAGTGAGGAGTTTAAATCTAATTCTCCCAGCGATTGGCAGCCAGTGCAGCCTAGCTAAGAGTGCTGAGGCACTGGCTCTCCTGGGCAGGCCATAAATGGCTCTGGCCGCCGAGTTCTGTACAATCTGCAGCCTAGATAACAAATACTTAGGTAGGCCCGCAAAGAGCGCATAGTCCAGGCGTGATCCCACCAACGCCTGAACTACATTCCTCCTGTACTGCAGTGAGAGCAAAGGTAGAAATTTTCTAAGCATCTTGAGGATGCTGAAACATTTCCCTGCTAATCCCCGGATGTGTGGACGGAAAGAAAGATCATCGTCAAACACCACTCCGAGATTTTTTACTTGAGCAGATGGTGTCTCTGGGGGGAACATGTCCTGGGGCCACCACGACTTCCAGCCAGGGTCTGGGGCACAGCCGAAAAAGAGCAGCTCTGACTTGTCTGAGTTGCATTTCAGGCTGTGCCGCTGAAACCACGCAAAGACTGCGCTCAGACAGTCCTTGATTCTGCCGCCGTTGAAGACCTCTCCCTTCCTGCAGGTGAACAAAAGCTGGGTGTCATCAGCGTATGAGATGACCCGGGCCCCAAACGCCTCCGCTACCTCCGCTAGAGGGGCCATATATATGTTGAAAATGGTGGGGCTCAAGATAGATCCTTGAGGCACCCCCACCTCCAGCGAAGGCATTTCGGCCGAGAACGGCGGAGCCCAGATCACCTGTCGGCGGTCGGCAAGAAAGGATTGAAACCAGTCCAGCACCGTCCCTCGCAGACCAATCTCCTTGAGTCTTGAGAGAAGGCCTGCGTGTGGGACGGTGTCGAACGCCGGTGTAGATCCATTCACCAGTCGAATTGGCAAGTTTTGCAATAAAAAGATGGTTGCATGCAGATTGCATATGTGTAAATAAATCTCATGTTGTAGCTGGCTCCGATAATAGATAGAGGCAGGCAGCCGAAAAGGTGTTCCATTGTTTGACAGTATTGGTGTAGCTTCACATAGAGGCCTATTCTGTCGGACATGGCTGTTACCCCAGGGAGCGCAGCCATTTTTTACCAGCAAAAATAGTAGTAGGATGGCCGCAAAGAGAGCGAGAATTATGGCCACTGTTCCTGTTATTCCAGAGATGATCGAATAAATGAAGTCTGGTATTATACCAAAAACAGTTTGAAAGCCTGTGAGATGGCCGGAGAAGACCGTGTTAAAAAAGTGTGTCAGACCTTGAGTATGAGATGTGTTGAAAATTGTGTAACAATTCACAAAGTCTAATGGGAGGTTCGTATTTAAAAGGGACTGTATTTTACTTGAAGTTCGTGCTATCTGCAGTCGATACATTTCTTTTGCAGAAGTGAGGGACACTTCTGTCCTGAACAAAAGTGCTTTCAGTTTGGTTAGTTTAATTAAATCTGTTTTCAAAGTAGGAATTGAAGGCCAAGTTGAAGTTTGGGAGTTGTTTTGTGTGGGTGAGAATAGACATTGCCACAGGAAGTTACTCGATTTGAAACAGTAAGGACATACGGTATGCCAGCTCACATTCTGTAGGAGTGCATGTTATTGAGAAGCAGATAACTGCCGTTAGACAGCTGTGTGAATGTTGGTCTGATTGTGGGAGTTGGCATGCTTTTAAGAAAGCACACAAGATTGGGGGCTGGAAGCTTAGAAGCGTCGTGCACTTGGACATTCTTGGATAGTAATGAATGACTGCCATTGTGGTCGCACTTTTCACCTGTGAGAAAAAGTTGTGTAGCCTCTTTAAGACAGCGATATGTAAATGGGAGAAAACCCTGCTCTTCAATAAACGTGCTACCTTGTATAATCACCTACAACATGACAAACAACATGTACACCTAGCAGACACAACAACACTATGTACTGTGGGAACGGTGGCTAGCGATGTACACAAACCAAACATGGCATGGCACCTCTGCCACACAATGCAGAATGTGGGGAGAGATGGGAGCAAAGTATGTGCGAAGGTGGCAAGTGATTCTCGATTATAAAAGTATACAATGCAAAGTAGAGGGGATGTGCCGGACAGACTTGAGTATGCGGATCACAGACATGTATATGCCAACATACACTGATGGTCTACTGAGTGAAGTAGACTGTGGACGCAACCATGATAGTACAGTCAGTAGGGAAGATTATGAAAACAGAGCGCATACGTTCCCCGACGGTCCCAAATCTTTAGCATAGTGTACCGGCTCGGCATACGCAAGGCCAGCTTAGGGGGATTGAATAAAAGGCACATTTCTGTGGGTGTGGTTTTGTTCCGGAATGGCGAACGTGTCTGCCAGGTCTGCGCAGCTTACACCGCCACGAGGTTAACTCCGTGAGTGAAGGTGGCTGTGTGAATGATGCTCTCAGCCTGCTGGTACTCAGAAACCGCCATGGCCACTGCGACACACATATGCCCAAAAGTTCACCTTTCGACACCGCCGTATGTGAAAGAGGGTCCACCAGGTGCTGGCAGAAGCTCCTGGGCCGAGGTCTGTGAGGTCGGAACGCTCCTGAGATTAACGCTACCTACGGTGACACAGGCACACAGTGCCCAGTCTGAGGCCCAGCAGCGTGGAGTTCTCTGGATACTACTAACACAGTAGTCCAACAGGTACCAACAGTGGAACGGTGTGTTGATCCCACAATGGGCGATGTTAGAACTGCAGCTGAGAGTGGAGATGAAGGTATTCCCTTCGACCAGGTGCAATCAACTCTAGGCCCGACAGTGGAACGGTGTCTTGATCCCACAATGGACGATGTTTGATAATACTTGCTGCTTGGTTTTACACAACTCCCTCCGTTGAGGTGCATCAGACTCAGTGCCTCCATAGCTAGCTGCTGCACATGATTATTGTGCTTGGTTTACACCAGTCAGTGGAGTACACAGTGGTACAGCAGGTCCGAACAGTGAAACAGGGTCTTGATTCTATGATTGAGGATGTCAAAAGTTAAAGTGTGTGATGATTTCTGTGTACCCCCTCCGATGAGGTGCAACCAACTCCGTGCTTCCGAATCCAACGGCACGTGGCTGTGAGGTGTTAATGACCACTGCCTCTGGCCTACACTGTGATAAGCAGGGCTCACAATTCAGATCGAGTGGTGATTGTTTAATTACAGAATCCAGTAGTCAAGTAACTACAACATCTATTGAAATATACACAATATCCTTTTAGTATACTTGCTTGAAGAACTTTTTTTAGATGAGTTATAGGTTTAGTACAATGACCAAATCCTTCTTGTGGAAAAGAACACTGAATAACAATCAACACTGTGGACAGCAGAGATCGCAATTCGATTTGTTTTGATTTATTTATTGCTGAGTTTTTTGTAATTTATGTTGTTGTATTGTGTGAAGAGGAAGTGAGAAAAAGTATTCATGGATGTCTGTGTGACTACTGCCTTCAATTTTCACTGCAGACAGCAGTGTTTACAATTCAGATCAAGTTGCTATTGTAGATGACGCAGTCCTTTAGGCAAAAGACATTGCTCCAGTGCACTCTGTCTGCACCAAGCATACGCATCATTGCAGACTCTCTACATGCTTTTTGTTTCTTCTTATAAGACAAACTGGGCAGCTCAAGTCCACGTTATGCGGCTGTTGGCCTTTGCTGACCACTCTCTCTGGCCTACACTGCAGACAGCAGTGTTCACAATTCAGATCTAGTCGCTATTGCAGATGATGCAGTGTTGATGGCAACAGACATTGCTCCTAGTACTGCCCACCCACAGCACGCATCATCGCTGGCTGTGCACATGCTGAATGCTTTTGATGTGGCTATCTGAGTGCACTAGAACTGATGGACCCTTTACTATACAATCTTTTTGTTTATTATTTGAGATCTATTGCCTGTGTCTCAGTTTCCCACAGGTTGTGGTTCTTTTAAGATAGATTTTTTCTGTATTATTTCACATCTAGTGTCCGTACCTTACTGCAGCACAAACTATTGACCCTTTTTATTATTGAATCTCTGTGTGTGATTCAATGATTACTGTTGTAGTTGATGCTAGCAGCAACCATTCCCTGAGGACTGGTTTACACTCACCCCACAAGCATCCAGCACAGACTTCACTAGATATGTGACCCTGGTAATAAAAAGGTGTCGAGCGTACATGCCCGTACCCACTTCCACTATCTATCTGTGTCTGTGTGTTCATTATCTATGCATCATACTGCCCCTGGGCCGTATCACAGTACATTGCGCTGTGGATAGCGTATGCAACCATGTTACCTCTGGCAGTGGGGAAAACTTTGGTTATGTAACTTTTAGGTGCATGGCTAGCACAGGTTGAAATCTACTTTACAGACCATGAATATTGATGAAGATGATGGTTGCATGTTGTGTGTAGTGTAAGATATGTGTACATAGCAAAAAGTTTTCAAAAAAGCTCTCTAAGCAGAAGAGGTGTGTCTCATCAAATGCTGTGGAGAGAATGACTAAAATGGGTGGTGCTTTCTAACTTCTACAATGGGAAATGTTATGAACTAATCAAATGATTTTTTTTAAGGTCAGATGGAAATCTTGCACCCAGTGTGCAAGGAGACCGCACTCGACGCAATTTTGAGAAAATATATTTACTATAATATAAGTTTATTACAGTTAGAAATATATAAATGTTTAAAATATTTTAGATCATCGCTTGCTCTCATATACACTTTAAAGTTATTTAGATATAGTTTTGCGACATAAAAAAAATGAGGGAATGGCATAGCCAGCGGGACACCATACGTCTATGGCATAACACAGGGCCTGGCAGCGTGCACTCATCGCATACACAATGCGCAGCTGGCGTGACCCCATGCATTCATGACCTAACCCATGGCTTGGTACTTCTTTACCCATCGGATACCAAAGTAGCAGCTGGTGCGACCTCATACGTATATGTTGTTACGCGGGAGAGGGGCCACGAACCTGTCAGATACGAACTGTGCATCATTTACGAGTTTAGAAATATGGCGGATAGGATTCGTGTGCTGATGGAGCTTGGTAGACTACCGGTACGGGACTCTAGTTTTGTAAAAAAAAAAAAAAATGATATACATATTTTTTTTGAAGGTATAAAACATTACATAATTTTTAAAGTAAAAAAACGGATAATGGAGTTCCAAAATATTATAAAAAATATTATAAAAAATATAAGTTTTATAAATATGAAAATATGAAATTAACATTTACAAAACCTTCGAAATGCACTGAAAATACCGTAGGTTTAACAGACGTTATAGTTAGGAATTAGTATTTAAAAAACCTTTGAAATTCACTAAAAAAACAGTTAGTTAGTTGGACATTTGACTCATATAAAACCATAGAAATTCGCCTGTTAAAATTAGTTGAGCTAGCTATAACTTGCGCGCCCGCTATGCACTGCTGATGATGTCACATATTACATCACTTATGACATGGTCAGTGACATCACTGATGGCATCACTGATGACATCTCAAATGACATCACGGATGATATCACTAATGACATCATCCACGTGATAATCTGATGCACATACCGATGCCCTAATATAAACTTTGATACACCCACTGTAAAATTGTTAGGGTTTGTGCACAGCAAAGAGCAAGTCCCCTCTCATTGCACAAGTGGTCTCTGTAATAGCTCTCTTTAAACATACTACTGTAAGCCTTTCTTGTTATCTCAGCCCCTCCCTAAGACTTCTGTGTATGTTGCTCAATGTATTCACAAGTTTGGACATTGCTGTCTTGTTTGCACATTGGACCTTGCTTTTACCAAGGCTTATTTAGAAAACACTGGACCTTGCTTTTACCAAGGCTTATTTAGAACACTCCTCCCTAGGTCATGTGTTACTTCAACTCATTAGCATAATAACTGAAGCTCTGCACACCTGCTTGTGAGAACCACACCCAGTTCTTTGAACCAGACCCAGCTCTTCGAACCACACCCAGCCCTGTCTATAAAAGGCAGCCCCTGAGCCTCACCCAGTGCTTGTGCTCGTCTACCTCCCACTTACATGAGAACAGTTTCTTCGGCGCTGGCACTCCTGCTCTTTCCAGACCTTCATTGACTTCAACGGGCGTGGCTTCTGGGTCTTACTTCTTCTGGTTTCCGGCTACTTCTTACCTCAGCTCCTCTTCTGTCCACTGCAATCGACCTGCAAAAGAGAAAGAGGTCAAGGTTAGACTGATCAGTATCCCTTTTCAGCAACAATTGCAAAACCTTTTATTACCTGCAAGAACTTTATCTGCGATTTCTGGATTTATGTAAAGACAATTTGGAACAAGATATCTCCCACGAACTTTGTGGTTCAAACCCTTTGTTACCAGAATACTTTGTGGAACTTTGTGAAATAAACATTGTTTTACATGGAACTTTTTTAAGAACCAAACAGAGGAAACCATTGACAGCAAGGCAAACAGTAAATAAAGGACTTGCACAAATTACCTGCTCTATTTTGATGTAAAAGTACAGTATTTGTTTCATAAAAAGTCTGGAAATGTGTGAAAAGTGAGTTTGCTATTAAGAATTTAGGCTTTAGTTATATTAAGGTGAATGTTAGACGTTGGTAATTCTGATAGTGATATTCGTTTGATTTTACAGAAGTTTTACAGTAATAGAAAGCACATCCCAGAACAGTAACACATTCCAAACCTGGAAGCTTGAGACCAGGATCCAAGAGTTACTTTTAGAAGAGAATTTCTAATAAGATTAAGGTTTAGTCAGGAACACATTTAGGGATAGGTTGCACTTATCTGTTCTTTGTTTATGTTTCATTAGGCACCAGTTTCTACAGAAGTCAGACAGGGCCGCAGATTTTAGCAGCTCTTCTACAGTGGAAACGCAAGAACGGAGTGGAAAACACGTTTTTCTCTTTGTACTCAATATGCAAGGGTATTTGCCAATATTCCTTGGTTAGATCTATTGTAGATATGAATGTAGCTTCTCCCAGCTGCTAAATGAGTTCTTCTACTCTGGGTAAGCACAAGTATCTAATTAGGATATCTTATTGATGGCCCAGAAATCATTACAAAACCAAATAGGACTGTCCCATTAAGGGACAAGGACAATAGGTGAATTCCACTCGCAAGAGGAGTGTTCTATTACTCCTAGTTTCAACATTTGTTCCACCTCTGCTGGTATTGCTTTTCTTCGGGACCCATGTATGTGATATAGTCTTAGTTTTATTATATTCCCTTTCTCTGTTTGTTTAACAGGTTGTGTCAGATAGGTTTTACCCAGGAGCTTCAAAAAGATGCCGGAAAACGTTTTAAGACAGTGATATAATTCTTCCTTTTGTCCGGCTGTTAGCCTGATCCCTAGTTTGAGGTATTTTAAAGTACTTTCCCCGGTAAACTAAGCAGACCGAGTCTTTTTCTAGGAGGTTAATATGGTAGAATTGGGCCTGATTTCCCAGTAGTTGTAGTTTATTGGTGACCTTTCCCATTCGTTCTACTATTTGATAGGGTATATGCCACTCAGCTTTCAGCTTGTTTTGTTTTCTGACACAGGTAATAACACTAGAAATCTCTACCCCTCCTTTAACTCTCTGCATTTCTTTCCTTTATTATAGAAATAGGCTTGTTTTTGTTGGGTCTGGTCAATGATACTACGGGTAAGTCCTCAATGCTTACCCAACCTGAGTTTTAACAGTACTGTCTAGTATAATACATTTCTCTCTTCTTTGGGGGCTATTACCTCATACTTCTCAAGTTATTTCAAACAAAATTCTAGGTTTTCACCCAAAAAGTAGTTCAAAGGGTGAACAACCTAAACTACTCTGTATTCCATTTCTGATTACGAATAGTGATAGCGACAATAGCTGATCCCAACTTTTCCCTTCCCCAGTAAGCAATTCTTTCATAGGCAGCTTCAGGGTCCCACTATAGCTGTCTACCAACCCATCCGTTTGGGGATAGTAGATGGAGGTATCTGTTTTTTAATTGTGTATAAGATTTGTTCCATTAATTTAGACAAATATGGAGTTCCTTGATGCGTGAGGATTTCTTTTGGGTACCCCACTAAAGAAAACATTTCTACGAATACATGTGCTATAGTTTCGGAATAAGTTTCCCTAAGTGGGACAGCCTCAGGATATCTTGTAGCATAGTCAACTAGGACTAAAACATATTAGTCTACTGGGGGCGATCAAAGGGCCATTTGAAATCAAAACCTACACTTTCAAAGGGCTTTCCAATGATAGGTATTCTCTGCAATGGTACTGTCAGTCAGGTGGTAGGGGCTTTTATTTTGACACACCTCACTTCACAGGATTTCTTTATTTGGGCGATAATTCATGCCCAATAGAATTGGGCCAAAATGACTTGTAACATTTGTTTGGCTCCGAAATGTCCTGCTATCAGGTGGAAATATGCAAAAAACATAATTTGCTCCCAGAAACTATTAGGGGTACCAATTGTGGGAAGTCATTTTCTTTCAAACTTGATACAACAACTCATTTTTTAGTATGGAAAGATGACTATAACTGTAGGTTTTGACCCTCGCTTTCTTTGACTTTCTGCCATCTGCACTGAAGAATAGGGTCATTCACTTGGATGGCAATGGTATTTTTATCTCATTCCCATGGTTCTTGTGTCATTAAAGTGTTTTGTGACAAGCTCTCCCATTTATGCAATTGTTTTCTATTTTTGGTCTCTACAGGTCTCAGAGAGGATGGTGTTTCTGATTCTTCTTGGGGAAAAGGTGTTTCTCCCAGCACGTCTGGATTATTGCTGATAGTGTCTTTAAGGGGATTAAGACATCAAGGGTTATCAGTACCCAGAATGGCACCTTCTGGTAAGCTGTGTAACACCTGACTTCAACTCATGCATCAGAGCAACGTAGACCTTGAACAGGAACTTTAGCTAGGGGATTTGGTCTCTGATCCCCATGAACACTTTTAATGGAGATATGCTTATTGGGCATAATATGTTAGGGAAGGACCAGTGTGTCTTTTATTGCATACTTTTTACAGCCTGAATCCAGCAAGACGGTAACCTATTTATGATTAACCAGTAAACTGACATAATATGTAGGACCCATCTCCTGGGTCTAATAAATGGTTTGTGGAAGGTAGTTCACTTCCATGGGTTCTTTTTCAGCAGATCTCTAATTCTTGCAAAAGCGGGCTATCTGGCCCTACTCTCTGCAGTCATGACATTGGGGTCCTGTACTGTGGAGACTCTCTGCTTTTCCAGAGCAAGGTACAACAATATCTTGTCTAGGGGTGAGCAGAATCACACAGGGCTACATAAAGCTGTGCAAGATTCTGCTCTCAGACTACAGGATTTTTTAGGTGCTCCTCCTGTCGGGAGTTTCATTCCCTCTTTCTCTCTTCTAGGATATAGGATTCCCATCTGAAGTCCCTAAGAAAGAAAAAAAACACAGGTAAGTATGTTGTATTCTTCTCTTTCTGTTATCTACCTTTTTATTTTGTTTCCTTTCTTTATCTTCATGTGATCCTTTTTTTCTGAGAGGAGATAGTCTTAACTCCGCTCTTGCTTCTAAATAGATTCACAAGCTAAGGGCTGTCCTAACAGCTTTATCTATGTTTTTCCCCAATTCAGCGGTTGAATATAAAAAAGATGTGGATAACTAAAAAACTAAACTAAAACATCCCACATGATTCAAACTATTGTGGGTTTAGATATCTCTATATTTATAGGTCTAGGTAGACCTTTTTGCTGGAATCCCTCTCGGGTCCTTCTGGTATCCTCTGTCTATATTAGATGGGAAGTTTCTTTTCTTGTTTTTTGTGATATATACCCTGTAGGGTTGCAGGTAGTGGAAGAAACAAAACCAATGTATTGGTATTTTGTATGTTGGTTCTAGTGATCTACTACCCTCAGTTTGTTTTCTGCTCCTGTGCCCGCCACCCCCATATTTCTGCACTCACCTGGGAAAGCCATGCTCCTCCTGGAGCGTGGCCAGTCCCAGGGCCTCTCGGAGGTTTCCTCTAAAGAAAGCTCTTTGGGTTGCTCATTTGATCCCTGAATCCTCGGAGCTGCTTTAGTCCTCACTGAGTACCTCCCGGTGGTATTGCATCCATTTCCTCCTTCTTCCTTGGCACCTCTGGTTGCTCTTGCCACATCGCCCTCCTCGACTCACTCCACGCTGTCCTCCTCGACTCTCTCCACCTGCATTGCTCTGCTAAATAGTACTGCTCTTGTACAAGAAAACAAACCTCAAGATGATTAGAAGGTATAAGTATGGTTCAATAATATGAAGGTTACAGGAGAAACATCCCAGCCATCCTCATCAGGCACGTTCCAGTTACAATTCAAACCATCACATTCTTAGCAGAATGTTCTCTGCTGAAGGGGTTCCAGTGAAATGTGACACTGTCACATTCCAAATAAGCCCTTACAAGAACCAAGTTACCACACACCTGCCTCTTATATAAATGAAACATAACTCTCTATAAACAAATAAATACAAGTAAATGCAGGAACATAAAAAGAAATACAGATACAAAATTACATAAGAGTTGAAATTGACTTCCACAAAGTACAAAACTAAAAAAAAACAAAGCAAAATGCTATAATCTCTATACACATCTCTTACATATTCATCCATGTACTTGTGTGGAATCACCTTTCTCAGACTTCATCTTAATTCCAGGTTTTCATTCCTCTTATTACTTACTTCTTCCATGTTTCCTTCTGCACCATATGTTACTACAACCACTCTCCTAAGATTCCACACTAAGATGTCTACAGCAATCTAGAAATGTTTTTTCACTCGTTTATTATCTGATAATTTCCTGTTGGTTCCAGGCATTCTAATTCTCACCCAATCACACACTTTCAACTCAGTGACTTTCACTCTTTTTATTTCACCAAACAGTTTTTTTTATCTACTTTCTCTTATAAAGTCATATCTCCCCCTTTTTCCTCACATTTCAAATTCACCCAAAAAGGTGCCATAACACTGTTCGACCTTTTCCTGAAGAGTTCAACAGATGTTTTCCCGTCACTTTTAATGTGGAGTTAAACAATACACTTCAACTTTCCTGGTCTCCTTTAACACTCCATTAAAATGATCCACAGCACCATTAGCCTCTGGGTGATATAAAGCACATTATTGTGTTATTGCCTTCCTCTGCTAAAAAATCCTCCATTTCTTTTGAGACTAACTGAACTCCATTGTCAGTTAACAGCACTTTAGGCATACCATCACTACCAAAGAGATCTCTGAGAAACACCACTACGTGTCTAGTTTCCACTCCTTGAGAGAAAGTCACCTCTGCCACCTAAAGAATAAGTCCAATAATTAACACAATGACATAAATGGACCCTACTTTTGAATAAATCGGACATAAGACGTCCAGGGCAACTTCCTCTCATGAACCTTTGGGCAACTCTGGCATAACTATAGGTTGAACTCTAGGTTTAAGAATTGTATCACTTGTCAAACATTGTACATAATCTCACACCAATCTCTCTGCTCCCATTTGCATCCCTGGCCACCAAGAAGCTGTTTTTGTTTCTCTTTAGTCTTATATATTCCCAGGAGTCCTTCGTGCACCAATTAAAAAAATGATTTCCTCAAGATAACTGGAGGTACCAACCTTGTTGCACGAAACAACAGTCTATGTCTTTCCGAATATTCCTCTCTTACATACCAACACTTCTGACACTCATTGCCACCACAACCCTTCTTATACCATCTAGACTTTAACAGCCTAAAAACCTCTTGAATTACTAGGTCCTTACAAAAAGCTTGTCTCCACACCTCGACCGGAGTTGCTACACCGTCAACAGCACAGACACGCTCATCTTCCTCAATCTCATCGTCACCATCCACCACCCATTCCTTCATAATTTGACACCAATCTGGATAAAACATCAGCAACAACAATTTTCACTCCTGGTATATACTCCACCACAAAATTATATTCTTGAAATGCCACAACCCACGTAGGCCCTGATTCACAAAAGTAATCTGAGACAAAATCCTAACTTTACGACTTTCGGTATTCACAAAAGGCATTTAGGAGTAGTAAAGTTAGGATTACGTCTTAAGTTTATCTTAAGTTTTGGTCTTAAAACTAAATCCTAACTTAAGTTAAACTGAAATTAAACTTAAGTTAGGATTTTGTCTTAAGATTCTCTTAAGTTTTGGTCTTCAGATAAAATCCTAACTTAAGTTTAACTGAAGTTTAACCGAAGATTGTTAGAATTTTGTCTTAAAACCAAAACTTAAGACAAACTTAAGACAAAATCCTAACTTGAATTTAATATGAGTTTACCTTAAGGTTAACTTGTTAGGATTTTGTCTTAAGACCAAAACATAAGACAAACAAGACAAAATCCTAACTTTACTACTCCTAAATGCATTTTGTGAAAACCAAAAGTTTAAAGTTAGGATTTTGTCTCAGATTACTTTTGTGAATCGAGCCCTTAGTGATTATTCTGGGCACCTATAGAAAATCTGTCTCAGGGGCTTATGATCCATCTTGGTTTTAAATTCACATCCCCAAAGAAACGTCCTCATTTTCCTTACCATCAGCCATATTGCAAGGGTCTCCCTCTCAATCACAGAATACTTTGTTCCCAGTCCCTTCAGACTTCTAGGCATAAACATGATTGTTCTAGTATTTGGGTCCTTCACCTTGCAACAATACTGCTCCCAACCCCTTCACACTTGCATGAGGAAGCTCATTCTTTTCTTGTGTCACCACTTGAACAGATTATTTTACTTTTATAGGTGGATCGCTGTTAGAATCTAGCATGACTCCTAAATCGAGTTGTTGAAACCAGCTCAAGTTGCTATCACCTCTTGAGGCATAAATCTTGTCAGAAATACATTTCTTCTTATAAATAATCATACCTATGAAGTAACCCTTTCATTTTATAGACTCCCCTCCATATGAGAATGGTTTGATATCTGGTTTCATCAATTTCAAGGTTCCGACTAAATGTTGATTAAAAACATTTTGGAAACCAACGTTATTTTAGCCCCGAGTCAAATAACATTTGTGTCTGTTTCCCCTCCACAAGAATATCATCAACAGCATTTTACTTGGCTATATTTCCCACTTGTAAGACTATTTGCCCACATAGAAAGTTGGAATAATCTTCATTTTAACCTTAAAGTTACTTTTATCAACTTTGTTCTTGCATTCACTTTGGTTGTGACCTTTCTTGCCACAACTCCTGCACAAGGCTTTCAATGCTGGGCATGAGCTTGCGCTGCGGCCGTTTTACGGCCACAACACAAGCTTCCATAGAGAAGTGGGAGTATGCTATCGCACTAGGTGTGGTCACATTGTAATTAGGGTGTCGCGACCACTGACCAGAGGTAGGTCGGTCCAGAGACCGCAACAGTGTCAGGCAGACGGGAGTTCTCCTGACATCGTAATCATGCCCTTAGACGGGGTGCATTCATTAATGCAAGTCTTGTAGACTTGTATGCCCTACATGCTCTCACTAGTGTAGAGGTATTAGTGACAGCTAAAATTAACATTAGGAGCAATGAACATGATTGAATTGTTTGTGTTTTTCATCATATTACTAATGCTTATAAAAATGATATGTCTAATCTTCTTAATAGTCGCAGTTGAGGCTTATTTACAAGGATTAGATCTTTTCAATAAAACTTGAAAATATATTTTCGTATCTTTTCTTTGTGACACCTTGGGCATGCAAAAGTGACAAACGAAAGGGTCAGCTCTGTTTTTACTAATTTCTTGGGAATCAGAGTGATCATGTTTGAGGTTACTGACAACATCTTTAACTCTGGAAGTTTAGGGATTTATAAGAGGTACTGTGAGCTAGCCGAACCAGCATTACTGATTATATAAGAAGGCTCAGCCTCTGAATTATGAAGTTTTTGTGATCTAATACTCAGTCCTACTATATTCGTAGGAACTGTTTGACCAAGAAAACAAAATAAGAGGATGTTTTAAAGAATGTGTGGACAAAAACAGTAACATGAGGATAAATAGAAAATGGTATATCCTAGATTAATATTAGACAGATGACAGAAAGAGAAGCTAAGCTTTTACAAAGAGAAGAAAAGACTTCAGACCTGGAAAAATAGGAATAAGTAGTTGTGTACATGCATTCAAAGTTCTTGGGGACCAGTTTACAAATTAACTGGAGAAGAACCTGTCATCCCTGGAGCATACTTTATATGTAGGCAAAATTCATTTTGCTGATTGGGAAGGTGTTTTTTATTTGCCATTACTTAAAAAAAAAACCTATAATATGAATAGCATATAAGCTTTGAAAATTAATCCATCTCACCTACAGAGATGTAGAGTTGATGAGGGAACACAATTACTGGGAGATATTTTGGTGCTATTATTCCCCCAGTAGTAGAATTCCAAAATCAAGCGAAAATCAGAACACTTTCCACAGTAGTAGATAATTTAGGGCTAGATGTAGGTAATTCCCATTTACAGACTCTTAAATACCGAATTTTACCGAATCGTTATTTAAGAGTCTGTAAATGGGAAGGGGCAGATTTAGGTAATTCCGAATTTAGGAATACCGAATCTGTAAGATTCGGTATTTACTGATTCGGTAAATACCGAATCGGCATTGCCCATTGATTCCTATGGGCCTTGAAGCCCATAGGAATCAATGGGAAATACCGATTCGGTATTTACCGAATCGGTAAATACCAAATCCTGCAAGGGTGCAGGGGGTGTCGCTTTGACACCCTCTAGCACCCCAAGTACAGGCTTGTGTGACATGTGGCACACATACATGCCCTAAGGGAATGTCTGTGTGTCACATGGCACAGGTGTGAATGCACAGATGTGCATGCACACCTGAATTCGGTATTTTACCACACAATAGGATTGTGTGGTAAAATACCGACTCTTAAGGGCCTGTGGCACTCTTAGGAGTGTCAGCTACATATGGATTTACCGATTCGGTAAATATACCGATTCAGTATTTTACCGAATCGGTATATTTACTGAATCGGTAAAATTACCAAATCTGTAAAATTACTGATTCGGTAGGCCCCCTACATCTGAAAAGCCTAATACCGGTCGGAAACAGCCGAAATCGGCCATTTCCGACCGGTATTAGGGCTCCTACATCTGGCCCTTAGTCCCTAGTACATCTGGGCCTAGATGTAGGTATAGCAAATTACCGAATGGTAAATACCGAATTTTACCGATTCAGTATTTACTATTCGGTAATTGCTATGTAGGTAAAACATTCGGTAAAAATACCGAATCGGTAAGATTTGGTAATTACTGATTCAGTAATTACCAAATCGGTATTTGCCATTGATTCCTATGGGCCTTGAAGCCCATAGGATTCAATAGCAAATACCGATTCGGTAATTACCGAATCAGTAAAATTACCAATTTTACAAGGGGGACAGGGTGTCACTTTGACACCCTGTTGCCCCCCTGTTACTGGCTTGTGTGCCATGTGACACACATACATGCCCTTAGGGCATGTCTGTGTGCCACATGGCACAGGTGTACAAGCACAGATGTGCATGTACACTGGAATTCATTATTTACCATGTAATAGTATTACATTGTAAATAACGAATTGGTAATGGCCTGTGGCACTGTTTCCAGTGCCACCTACATCTGTATAATCCGATTCGGTAAATTTACCGATTTGGTATTTTACAGAATCGGTAAATTTACAGAATCGGTAAATATACCGATTCTGTAAATTAAATGCCACCTGCATGTCAATTCCAAAATACCGGTCGGTAACGGCCAAATTCGGCCGTTACCTGCCGGTAATTGGCAACCTACATCGGGCCCCTGGTGCTTTGCTAGTAGTAAATACAGAATTAGTATTTTTTAGATCAATAGTTTTGCAAGATCGATTAGCCTTGGACATATTGGTGGCAGAGAACAGCAGAGTCTGTAAGATGTTGAAAGCCCAACATTGCTGTTCATACATACCAGACAAAAGTAAGATGATAGAAGAATTTGCAAATATCATTTCTGACTTAAAACTTGAATTACAAAACTTAGAAGCAACTAGTGGTTTAGGAATTTCAAGTAAAGGAGCTTCTGTTATAGGTAGTTGGCTTGGAAAGATTGGTAATAGATTTTTAAGGGTTATTCTAAAGTCTGTTGATTATTGGCATTTGCTTAATATTCTTATTTGCTTAATGCAGGGGATTTAGATGTTATTTAGAAAGAAAGAAAAATAATGAAAGAAAAGGTTAAGGAGAAAAGAAATAGAAATGGAAAAGAGAAGGAGTAAGGTTCACGAAGAAATAAAGGGGATGCACAACTTAAAGGGCAAGATAGATTACCCAGAAAAGGAAGGAGAGGCTTCTTGAAGATTCATTTGTGTTAAAAGGTGATGGCTATTTTAGCCATGAGAGGGAAGGACTCTATAGATCAAATTTCCCCATTTTTACAAATTAAACACATTTAGCTGTAAAGTGCTAATTTAATGTGGAATGGCATATGCACATTTAATGCAAAATTGGAAGTAGGTAATCATATTTAGACATTATAAGCAAGCACTCAAATGAACATATTGTGATGAATGAAGTTAGCTTAAATGCTGATGCCATTTTGGATGTCGACTTTACATGTTAGGTCTAAAAAGCTAGTGTTCGCGTTTAAACTGGTGTTTTGCATGAGAAGTTTTTCTCTTTCTTCCCACTGCAGACGCTGTAATTTTCCAGAAATCTTCTGTTAGCTATTGAATAGGAATTTGTTATGTAGTAGATAACTGTTTCATGTTTGTGCATTTCCTTTCTCTCATCAGAAACCTTCATTTGGTCTTCTGAAGATGACACCTTACTTTGCTTTGCTTAAAATAAATGCAATTTTTTCCCAACCATCATTATTTAGATTCATGATTTTCCTTTATGGGACACACATGCAGCATATTCTGCATTCTTTTTGAAATCCTTACCAATACACTCATTTATCTATTTTGAAATATTGACTTTCAGATTCTTTGAATCTGTAAGTGTTAAGTAAATTTTAATTTTAATCTGATTAATAAAAATCTGTAATAATGATGCCTAAAATGTAATATACTTACTGAACTAATGTTGATTGAATGAATGTGTTAATAAATCCTTTTAAATTCACTATACATCTCTTTGTTGATTTCTGTGAACTCTCAATTGGACTTCCCTGATCATGGTAACTGATGTAAATAATTACTCTTTATCTGCTCTCTTTGCCAACTAACAAAGGGTCATATGACCAATGGTTGGGGTTATTTCATTATTATACCCGACATTTGAGATACAAAAATCCCCTCTCTGGAAAAACAACTAGAGTGCTAACATTTTGGGCCTAATTACGATGTCAGGCAGACGTGCATCCGTCCAACACCGTTGCGGTCTGGAATAGTCCGACCATAGTTTGTCAGTTCTCACCACCAGATATGGATGCGACCGCCCTATGAGTGGTCGGAAACGTCTATGCAGCGGGCGGAAAAGGCCCGCAGCACAAGTTGCCATTATGAAATTGATGTTTTCACACACCCCTGCACTGTGTTGCAGGCACCATGCGGTGCCTGCCACACGGTGCAGGATGTTTAGGAGGGCACTATGGCTCCCCAAGGCCCCATATTGGAGGGTCAGGGGGGAGGAGGGCCCTGTTAGGGCCCCCCATAGACGCTTTCTGACAGCCTTTCCATGTTGGGAAGGCCAACATGAAAAGGCTGTTGGAAAGTGTCATCATAATCCCTACAGCAGATCCGAGCCAGGCTCCACTGTCGTTAGGGGATTATGGTGGCTTCAGACGCTCCAACTGGCTCTTTGAACCTGTGGTAAGCATATTGGAATCCCCCCGCAGGTTTCACTCCAACCGCCATCATACTAATATGGCGGTGGGACTGAAACCTATGATATCGAGTGGAAAGCCTCCGACAGCTGGTCGGAGGATTTCTGCCCCACATCGTAATCGGATACTCCATATTTTTGACAAACGTGCGGTACACCTGAAATCATCTTGATGGAATCAAAGCTGTAAAACTAAAAGTAATTCCTTCAGAAATGAACAAATTTGGGTGGGAGTTCTTATGTCATAGAAAGTATGTTTTATGTTTTAGAAAGGGATACTGAGGTCACAATTTCTGTGAGTTCCCAAATATCTTTCTCATCCATTTCAGTAAAACATTCTGACATGCAAAATTTAACATGTACCACTAATGGTAAATCTGGAACTGTGTCAAAATTCATGGGTGGATCCATGGGAACACCTATCCTCCTCCCATAGAATGCGTCCCTGTGGCAGAGTAATGCAACACAGTGATTTGTGCTGCATTGCACTGCTCTAGATTTATCAAACCATGCAGGACCTCGCAAGGTGGTCTTGCGTGGCTTGGCAAATCTACCTTTATTGTTGTATCGCCCATGCGCCCACTTGCATGGTGCAAGGGTGGTGCAACACAATGATAAATATGCCCCAGAATTGTTTTCCTTTGTTATTTACTTCCAAGACTAAATTAAAGTCTTAATCAGTACAATGATGCTTTTCACGTTGAAAAACAATACTGCCACAACTGATGTAAATAATTCAGGATCCAGCAATAAAGTAATCACTTTGAAGCCTGTATTTTAATGCCTCAAAGAAGCCGGGTTCCACGTTCCAAATCTGCTCCGGAACCCCCGGTTGATGGCTCTTTTTTATCAGCATGAGTGCGTAGAGAGGAGAAACATCATTAGCAAATCAATCATTGCAGTTCCAATGTACTATGACCCTGAAGAAGCAAAGACTCCCAATCAAGTTTAGTTAGTTTATTACAGAGCCAAAAACAGTTGGACATACAGGCCCCTCAGGGTGAGGGTGTAGAAATACATCGGAAATAATACGAAGCGAAATTTACAGATGGCAATAGGGCGGTTCAGTATGCACAGGATTGTCGGTTCAAGAACTAAGATACAAAATGTGAAAGCACAAATATCAAGGTTCTCCTTCATTGGCAGTTTGTGAGTATAAAGCATTAGTCTGTCCCTACTATACTACTAGTGTTACATTCCTACATAGCATTTCCCAAGGCAAGATCCATTAATGTGTCGGCGTGTGAAGTCTTCCTACGTAGTCTCTTCACGTTTAGATGGGTCAAGCAGCATAAAGTGACAGAGCTTGTAATAAGATGCTCTCTCTCCCATGGCAAGGCAGAAGTCCCTGAACACTGTCCCTAACTTTGATACATCCATCTCACAGGTAGTATCTCAAGATGCACTGCAGCATCACAACATCCAATCAAGCACCCTTCTCGTAAGTGATTTTACATTAGGCAGCGATGCTCCCAGGCCTTGACAAGGTGACCTTGATTCCTAGACTTACTCTGGTGAGAAAATACAACAGTTCTCCGTTATCAGTAACAACGTTCAATGTATCCTCTTCTCCCTAACTCCTAAAACTAATACATTATTCTAGCTAACAAGGATGAATTCTTCACCTGCAACAAAATCGTGAGAAAGAACAACTCTGACATGCACATGAAATTAAACTATTAAATCTAATGCAAGAGTGTTGGAACCTGGGATGACAGGTCACCTAGGGTAGCCTGGCCTAGGGTAAGACTCAATACTAGAGGCACAAGTGTGAAGGTTGCAAACCACCCAGCAGTAAATCCACGCAATAACACATAAAAAGGACGCTACACCAATTTTGGAAAAATAAGTACTAGTTTATAAAAATAATATCTTTGCTCTCTTGTTTTCAGAATCACAACTTAATATTTTACATTCAATCTGTAAATATTCCTAGTCTTTTCAGAATTACTAAATCAACACCTTAAGCAGTTTTTTCCTATTAGAGTTTACAACTCAATTCAGTTTAGTCATAAAATTGATACAATCCCTGCAGAAATACTACTTAAGTCATCATTTAACATCACTAGTACATTTGATCTAAATACAGAATTACTTAGATTCGATTTCTATGAGGTGCTCTAAACTTTTCTCTCACAGCACCTCTAACCCCCTCCTATAGGTACACAGTCACTGAGGGGTTTCAAATATACCAGACTCTACATAGACACCAGCAACCTTTCTTTGCTGTTTGCTCCCTCAAGCTACTCCCCTCACCATATGACACTGTTGAAGAAACAACCAATGACTAAGTTATTTCCCTGCAGGCTTGAGTATCACTTTCCCCTTCCTCGACAGAACTTTAAAGAATTCCCCTCCTCTGCTCTTCGAAGAGAGGGGATTAGTTTCCAGAGGCTCAGTCTTCCCTCCTTCCCCCCCCCCCCATTCACCTTACTGTACTGGGGAGGCGAAGCGTCTCAAGTCCCCACGTTCTGGTGTTGACAAGTAGCTTCACAGAGGCTCCGGCTGGCAGCCGCTGTGACGGGCGCTTCCCGCCCAACCAGCCACCTGTTATCAAGGCTGGCGCGGGGATTACCGGGGTCTGGTTCTCCTCTCCTCAGACCCTGCAGTCGTTCTCCAGTCGTCGGCCACACAATTTCGGGCTGGCACTGCGGAGGCTGCCCGGCGCTAACGAGCTCCGCCTCCACTATCCTGGGGTTGGCGCTGCAGGGACGGACTGGCGCAGATGAGCGCCACTGCCTCTTCCTACTCCTCCGATCCGGCTCCGCCTCACGGAGCCCGGCGGCTCAACGGGGCATGCGCGGGAAGCGAGTGTCTCACTGACAGAGACCGCGCTGCTCGCACTGCGCTGCCCTTCTTCTCCGCCCACCCGGAAGACGCCGAGAGCTTCTCCAGGTCCGCTCCTCACCTCAGGGCTTGCAGCTGCAGGTCCAAATCAGCGCCGCTCGCCTCGCACCAATTGAGGACAGAATGGCTCGTTGCTTCCCTGCCTCCGCTTCCTCAGCACTCACACGCCGGTCCAGAGCCAGAACAGCTCGTTGTCTCGCTGCCTCCGCTTCCCCAGCCCTAGCTGCAACCGGTAGGAAGAGGGTCACGGTAGGGTTGAGGCACCAGCAGTCAGGCAGAACCTATTAAACTAGCTGAGCAAAAGGGGGGCACAAGGATTAGCCCCACTCCGTTTGGGATTCTTGCTGCAACAGTCTCACTGGGATCTTTATGCTGGGCAGAGGACTACACTCTTCAATGCTGCAGTCTCCTTCTCCTGTTCACTTCCCTACTCTTCCAGTCAAGGGATTAGTCAGGCGCCCGGGGTCTCCAGTAACCCTCAACAGCGGGGTCAGGACAAACAACCCAAAGGGGGGTAGTGTGGTGGATCAGTAAGGCAGCTTCCCAGTCCAGGAGGTCAACCCTTTGTCTAGCCTCTTCCCACCCTTAGCTACAGCCTGTCCTCCAGCTGACTCTCTCTGGCAAGACAAAATGGCTGCCCAGCATTCCGTCTTTTATAGGCTGACCCTCAGAGGTCCAGAAGGGACCAGAAGGTTCTGGAACGCCCTATACTAGTCTGTGGGCAAGTTCTGGGTTTGGCAGTTAGGGCAGTTGGTAGCCACCATTTTGATTACCGGGGTCTGGTTCTCCTCTCCTCAGACCCCGCAGTCGTTCTCCAGTCGTCGGCCACACAATTTCGGGCTGGCACTGCGGAGGCTGCCCGGCGCTAACGAGCTCCGCCTCCACTATCCTGGGGTTGGCGCTGCAGGGACGGACTGGCGCAGATGAGCGCCACTGCCTCTTCCTACTCCTCCGATCCGGCTCCGCCTCACGGAGCCCGGCGGCTCAACGGGGCATGCGCGGGAAGCGAGTGTCTCACTGACAGAGACCGCGCTGCTCGCACTGCGCTGCCCTTCTTCTCCGCCCACCCGGAAGTCGCCGAGAGCTTCTCCAGGTCCGCTCCTTACCTCAGGGCTTGCAGCTGCAGGTCCAAATCGGCGCCGCTCGCCTCGCACCAATTAAGGACAGAACGGCTCGTTGCTTCCCTGCCTCCGCTTCCTCAGCACTCACACGCCGGTCCACAGCCAGAACAGCTCGTTGTCTCGCTGCCTCCACTTCCCCAGCCCTCGCTGCAACCGGTAGGAAGAGGGTCACGGTAGGGTTGAGGCACCAGCAGTCAGGCAGAACCTATTAAACTAGCTGAGCAAAAGGGGGGCACAAGGATTAGCCCCACTCCGTTTGGGATTCTTGCTGCAACAGTCTCACTGGGATCTTTATTGCGGGCAGAGGACTACACTCTTCAATGCTGCAGTCTCCTTCTCCTGTTCACTTCCCTACTCTTCCAGTCAAGGGATTAGTCAGCCGCCCAGGGTCTCCAGTAACCCTCAACAGCGAGGTCAGGACAAGTAACCCAAAGGGGGGTAGTGTGGTGGATCAGTAAGGCAGCTTCCCAGTCCAGGAGGTCAACCCTTTGTCTAGCCTCTTCCCACCCTTAGCTACAGCCTGTCCTCCAGCTGACTCTCTCTGGCAAGACAAAATGGCTGCCCAGCATTCCGTCTTTTATAGGCTGACCCTCAGAGGTCCAGAAGGGACCAGAAGGTTCTGGAACGCCCTATACTAGTCTGTGGGCAAGTTCTGGGTTTGGCAGTTAGGGCAGTTGGTAGCCACCATTTTGTGGTTCCAACTATTCCTATCAGAACAGGCCTCTAGGCCTGAGGTGAAAAACTATGAGGGGGGAAAAGAACACCTATCCCCTTGACCAACACCTAAAAAAAGTTAGTGGACAAAAATTATTAAAGGTATGAGGGGCAAAAGGGGACAAAATAAATAATAAATTGGAGGGACTACGCAAGAAGCCAGACAGGTCTAACACGCGTCCCCCCAGCTGAAAGTGGGGAGAACTACCCAACCCCTTGGGAGTCCTCATCACTAAGGCGGAAATACCTGGAGAGACCGTCTGCATTGGCGTGGTCCACTCCAGGCCGATGTTCCACCCGGAAGTTCATTCCCTGTAGGGAGATGGACCACCTCAACAGCTTGGGATTTTCCCCCTTCATTTGCATCAGCCAACGAAGGGGTCGGTGGTCAGTCTGAACCAGGAAGTGCGAGCCAAACAGATATGGCCGCAGCTTCTTCAGAGCCCACACCACCGCAAAAGCTTCCCTCTCAATTGCACTCCACTTCTGTTCCCGGGGAAGCAGTCTCCTGGATAAGAAGACTACAGGCTGATCCAGGCTCTCTTTATTTAGTTGCGATAACACTGCCCCTATGCCATGTTCTGATGCATCTGTCTGGACAATGAACTCCTTGGAGAAGTCTGGGGCCGTCAGGACCGGTGCCGCACACATCGCCTGCTTTAGTTTCTCAAAAGCTTGCTGACAAGCTCCCGTCCAAACTACCCGTCGAGGTTGTTTCTTTGAGGTGAGCTCTGTGAGAGGCGCTACAATAGTGCCATACCCCTTCACAAAGCGACGGTAGTAACCTGTGAGGCCCAGGAAAGCTCAGACCTAAGTCTGTGTCTTGGGGGGTTCCCAGGCCATGATTGCCTCAATCTTCGCCTGCAGGGGCTGCACAGTCCCCCTACCCACCAAGTGCCCAAGGTACACAACCGACCCCTGCCCAATCTGGCATTTGCTGGCCTTGATTGTCAATCCAGCTTATTTCAGGGCCTGGAGAACTGCTTGCAAATGCTGCAAATGGTCCTCCCAACTGCTACTGAAGACAGCAATGTCATCCAGGTAAGCAGCAGAGAAACTCTCCATTCCAGAGAGGACCTGGTTCACCAGCCGCTGAAATGTGGCAGGGGCATTTTTGAGCCCAAAGGGCATCACGCAAAACAGGAAGTGTCCCTCAGGCGTGTAGAAGGCTGACCTTTCCTTTGCTCCATCTGTCAAGGAGTTCTGCCAGCACCCCGAAGGTACTCAGATATTGGGCAGCTCCTAGCCGGTCAATTAATTCATCCGCCCTAGGGATCGGATGAGCATCAGTCTTTGTCACTGAGTTCAGTCCTCGGTAATCCACACAGAACCTCAGTTCAGGTGTGGTGCCTGGTGGCGCTGCTTTTGGCACGAGCACCACCGGACTGGACCAAGGGCTGTTAGAAGGTTCAATAACTCCCAGCTCTAGCATCTTGGCAACCTCTCAATGGATGCTAGCCTTCACCTTGTCGGACAGCCGGTAGGTCTTCGACTTCACTGGTGGGCTGTCCACTGTGTCCACATCATGGGTACACTGGTGAGTCCTTCCCGGGACAAGGGAGAACAACGTAGAGTACTGCTCCAGGATCTGGCGGCAGTCCTCCCGTTGCTCAGGAGTTAGAGTGGGAGAGAGAATCACTCCCTCCACTGACCCATCCTTCTCTTGAGACGAGAATAGATCTGGGAGAGGTTCGCTTTCCGCTTCCTCTTCCCCATCAGTCACCATCATCAACATGACTTCGGGCCTCTCATGGTGGGGTTTGAGACGGTTGGCATGCAGCACCCGTAGGGGCTGTCGAGGGGTCTTAAGGTCCACCAGGTATGTGGCCTTACCCTTCTTCTCCAACACTTCAAAGGGGCCTGTCCAGCGATCCTGGAGGGCACTAAGCTCTCCAGGCTCCATCACCCACACTTTCTGGCCAGGCTCCAATTCCACCTGGTGAGCATTGTGGTCATACCACTCTTTCATAACTGCCTGGCTGGCCTCCAAGTTGTCAGAAGCCTGCTTCCACAACTTCGCCATTTGGCTCCTGAAGGCCAGCATGTAGCTCACCACATCCTGGGGGGGTTTCCTGGGAGACTTCTCCCAACCATCCTTCACCAGGCTGAGAGGACCACGTACAGGGTGCCCATACAGAAGTTCAAAGGGGCTAAAGCCCACTCCCTTCTGTGGCACTTCCCTGTAAGAAAAGAGCAAACAGGGTAGGAGGACGTCCCATTTCCTCCGCAGGCTTTCGGGCAGACTTCTGATCATGCCCTTCAAGGTCTTATTAAACCTCTCAACCAGTCCATTTGACTGGGGGTGATAAGGAGTGGTGAGCCGGTAGGTCACTCCACACTCCTTCCACATTGCCCGCATGTAAGCTGACATGAAGTTGGGCCCCCTGTCGGACACAACTTCCTTGGGGAATCCCACTCGGGTAAAGATCCCCATTAGGGCTCTAGCCACCACAGGTGCAGTGACTGTCCTCAGAGGAATTGCCTCTGGGTACCGTGTGGCATGATCCACCAGAACCAGGATGAACCTGTGACCAGCTGTGGTTGGTGGATCTAAGGGCCCTACAATGTCGATGCCCACCCTTTCAAAGGGTGTGCTAACGACTGGAAGTGGTTCCAGGGGAGCCTTCAGCTTCACCCCTGTTTTCCCACTGGCCTGGCAGGATACACATGTCCGACAGTAAGTGTTGGACGCCACTTTCATCCGAGGCCAGTAAAAGTGGAGGACAAGCCGAGCAAAGGTCTTGTCCTGGCCTAAGTGTCCTGCCAGGGGTATAGCACGAGCCAATTCCAGAAGAAAGGCTCGGTATTGTTGCGGGACTACCAAGGCCCTTGACGAACCAGGTAAGGGTACCTTGGGTTCACTGTAGAGGAGTCCATCCTCCCAGTAAATATGGTAGTGTCCCGTAACATCACCTGCTGCTTGGGCTTCAGCCTGTCGCCTCAGTCCCTCAAGGGTAGGGCACTCCCTCTGCCCCTTACAGAATTCCTCTCTGGTAGGACCTCCCTCCACATGCCACTCAGCAGGGATGGGTAAATCCTCCAGAGAGTCTACTTCCCCCTCCACGGACTCCTGGTCCACCACCGCAGGTGGCCGATCTGTCACATGGGGTGTGGAAGCCGGAGCAGGCTCTTCCTGTCTCCGGGTCCGTCCCTTTTTAGCAGCGGGTTGGGCCATTGTTCCAGGCTCCAACCCAGGCGAACTCCCTCTCCGGGCAGTCGCAGACCGTGTGCTTGCACAGGCCCAGTCAGGTGTACCCAGCATCGCAGAATGCGTCCGGTATTCCACCTCTCTCCAAGTGTTGTGCTCCATGTCATTCCCCAACAGACAATCGACTGGCACGGCAGGGCTTACGGCAACTCGAAGTGAACCTGCAACCCCCTCCCACTCAAAGGGAACCTCAGCCACTGGATAGTGGCCCATTCTGCCGTCAGCCATCGCGGCAGGGTGGAGTACATTGGGAACCACCTGCTCTGGAGACACCAGTTGACTTCTCACCATAGTCATACTGGCTCCTGTATCTCTCAGAGCCTCCCCTCTCTGGCCATTGATGGTGACCCACTGCCCATACTTTGTAGTATTTGGGGGCACCTGGATCTTTGGAACCATCTCCCGCTCCCCCAGGGACACTAAGGTGACACCCGCCCACTCACCCCCCTTATCTAAGGGCAACCCCTCCCGGAGCGCTACACTAGCTACTCCCGGTGATTTTCCTCCGGTGGGAGGGGGTGGTCTCTTTGGGCATCTGACATCTCCCTTATAATGTCCAACACCACCACACTCAAAACAGTGGAGAACCCTTGGCTGCTGGCTTTGGCCAGGATTAGGGTTTCTGGGCGGGTTTGCCTTAGGGGTGAAACCTGCTCCCTTTCCTTGGAAATTATTTTGGGGACCTTTGGAGAACTCCTTCTTTTTATCTCCCCCCACCTTCTTCTGGGGGGCGCCCTGTCCGGCTTTTTGAGAATCCCCTCCAGTCCCCTTTGAGGACACCCGGGTACTTGCCCAGGTATCCGCCTCCTCTGCAAGCTCCCAGGGATTGGTTAGCTTGCTGTCCACCAGGTGTTGGCGCAGCTCGGGAAAACATTTCTCGAGGAGGTGTTCTTTCAAAAATAGATCGTACAGCCCCTCATAATCCTTCACCTCGCTGCCCTTGACCCAACCCTCCAAGGCTTTCTTGGCGTAATCCAAGAAATCTACCCAATTCTGGGTACTCAGTTTGTGACTTCCCCTGAATTTCTGTCTGTATCTTTCAGGGGTGTCCAAACTTTTTCACCAGTGCCACCTTCATTGTAGGGTAGTGGGTTTGCTCATCCTGCTCCAGAGCCAACAAGGTGTCCCTGCCAGCAGGTGGCATGTATTTATACAGCCACCCCCCCAGTGAGTTTCTAAGATCCCGTGAGCCCTTAAAGAAACTTCATATGCGGCTAACCATTTGGCAATGTCATCGCCTGTGGTGTAACTGGCAATGACATCCTTGGGTAGATAGGGTCTGGGTTCCCTGGTATTCACTTTGTTTTCGCTGCCACCATTATCTGGATTGGGAGACCTTAGGGTTAAGGCTTGTAGGTCTAGCTCCTTTATGGTTCGCTCATGGGCTAACCTCCTGTCCTCCCTTTCCATTTCCATTCTAGCTAATTCCAACTTCATTCTCCTCTCCTCCCTCCTATCCTCTAGCTCGGCGTCAGTTAAACCCCTCTCCGAGACGCTGCTGCCCACCCTCGAAGGTGTCCTGGGACCTGTCAGCAGATTCCCCCCTCCAGCTTGGTACAACATTGCAGTCTCAAGGACAGTGTCCCTGTCACTCTCTTCTGTATCCGGTTCCTCCACTAAATGAGCTTCCACCCATGCCCTTATGCTTGTCAGCAACTCGCCTTTCCTGGCACCTTTTTTAAAGAATACCCCCTGTTGCTGACACCATTCTTTGAGTTGGGTCACAGTGTAGGATTCTAGCTCTTCAAAATTTAATTCCATCTTTCACTATGGAATAAAATAAGCACTCAGGAGAGAACCAAGAAGCGTGACCTGAGGATAACCTCCACCCACCACCAGAAACAAATTTGGAAAAAACAAAATTCAAATTAGGAGGGCCGCAAGGAGAAAACTCCTGGTGTAGGCCAGTGTATTGCGTTGAATTACTACTGAGAAGCTGCAACCAAGTCAGGATCCCACCGCTAGACACCAATCTGTTGGAACCTGGGATGACAGGTCACCTAGGGTAGCCTGGCCTAGGGTAAGACTCAATACTAGAGGCACAAGTGTGAAGGTTGCAAACCACCCAGCAGTAAATCCACGCAATAACACATAAAAAGGACGCTACACCAATGTTGGAAAAATAAGTACTAGTTTATAAAAATAATATCTTTGCTCTCTTGTTTTCAGAATCACAACTTAATATTTTACATTCAATTTGTAAATATTCCTAGTCTTTTCAGAATTACTAAATCAACACCGTAAGCAGTTTTTTCCTATTAGAGTTTACAACTCAATTCAGTTTAGTCATAAAATTGATACAATCCCTGCAGAAATACTACTTAAGTCATCGTTTAACATCACTAGTACATTTGATCTAAATACAGAATTACTTAGATTCGATTTCTATGAGGTGCTCGAAACTTTTCTCTCACAGCACCTCTAACCCCCTCCTATAGGTACACAGTCACTGAGGGGTTTCAAATATACCAGACTCTACATAGACACCAGCAACCTTTCTTTGCTGTTTGCTCCCTCAAGCTACTCCCCTCACCATATGACACTGTTGAAGAAACAACCAATGACTAAGTTATTTCCCTGCAGGCTTGAGTATCACTTTCCCCCTTCCTCGACAGAACTTTAAAGAATTCCCCTCCTCTGCGCTTCGAAGAGAGGGGATTAGTTTCCAGAGGCTCAGTCTTCCCTCCTTTCCCCCCGTTCATCTTACTGTACTGGGGAGGCGAAGCGTCTCAAGTCCCCACTTTCTGGTGTTGACAAGTAGCTTCACAGAGGCTCCGGCTGGCAGCCGCTGTGACGGGTGCTTCCCGCCCAACCAGCCACCTGTTATCAAGTCTGGCGCGGGGATTACCGGGGTCTGGTTCTCCTCTCCTCAGACCCCGCAGTCGTTCTCCAGTCGTCGGCCACACAATTTCGGGCTGGCACTGCGGAGGCTGCCCGGCGCTAACGAGCTCCGCCTCCACTATCCTGGGGTTGGCGCTGCAGGGACGGACTGGCGCAGATGAGCGCCACTGCCTCTTCCTACTCCTCCGATCCGGCTCCGCCTCACGGAGCCCGGCGGCTCAACGGGGCATGCGCGGGAAGCGAGTGTCTCACTGACAGAGACCGCGCTGCTCGCACTGCGCTGCCCTTCTTCTCCGCCCACCCGGAAGTCGCCGAGAGCTTCTCCAGGTCCGCTCCTTACCTCAGGGCTTGCAGCTGCAGGTCCAAATCGGCGCCGCTCGCCTCGCACCAATTAAGGACAGAACGGCTCGTTGCTTCCCTGCCTCCGCTTCCTCAGCACTCACACGCCGGTCCACAGCCAGAACAGCTCGTTGTCTCGCTGCCTCCACTTCCCCAGCCCTCGCTGCAACCGGTAGGAAGAGGGTCACGGTAGGGTTGAGGCACCAGCAGTCAGGCAGAACCTATTAAACTAGCTGAGCAAAAGGGGGGCACAAGGATTAGCCCCACTCCGTTTGGGATTCTTGCTGCAACAGTCTCACTGGGATCTTTATTGCGGGCAGAGGACTACACTCTTCAATGCTGCAGTCTCCTTCTCCTGTTCACTTCCCTACTCTTCCAGTCAAGGGATTAGTCAGCCGCCCAGGGTCTCCAGTAACCCTCAACAGCGAGGTCAGGACAAGTAACCCAAAGGGGGGTAGTGTGGTGGATCAGTAAGGCAGCTTCCCAGTCCAGGAGGTCAACCCTTTGTCTAGCCTCTTCCCACCCTTAGCTACAGCCTGTCCTCCAGCTGACTCTCTCTGGCAAGACAAAATGGCTGCCCAGCATTCCGCCTTTTATAGTCTGACCCTCAGAGGTCCAGAAGGGACCAGAAGGTTCTGGAACGCCCTATACTAGTCTATGGGCAAGTTCTGGGTTTGGCAGTTAGGGCAGTTGGTAGCCACCATTTTGTGGTTCCAACTATTCCTATCAGAACAGGCCTCTGGGCCTGAGGAGAAAAACTATGAGGGGGGAAAAGAACACCTATCCCCTTGACCAACACCTAAAAAAAGCTAGTGGACAAAAATTATTAAAGGTATGAGGGGCAAAAAGGGGACAAAATAAATAATAAATTGGAGGGACTACGCAAGAAGCCAGACAGGTCTAACAAAGAGATTCTAAGGGAAAAAGAAAATTCAGGCCTACAGAGATTGACCATTATAAGAAATGGCACAAAGGCCTCATGAAATGACATATAAAATGAACACTATTTACTGAGCATTTCTAAATTAACATGTTACATAAGCACATCAAATACAGGAATACTTGTCATTGACATTTATGAATTCTGTATGTTAATGTTTTCAATTAAACACATCTAGTTAGAACGTTAGTTTCTTCACAGTAACATTGAAAATATCTCTAACATGTCGCCCTTCATGTTATTACAGTTCACATTGTAATGTCCAATGTTAAGGAGTATATGTGGGTGTGGACTACCCATAATTATAATGCACCCCTACAAATGAAAAATGAAATTTGCGCTACATCATTCCCCTTCTGATGACATTACACCCACATTACAACTCCCTGTAGAAAGAATTGATCCAAACAGACGTTGTAGGCAGTCTTCCCTGTCGAAACTTCTCTAAGCTCTTAAGATTCTCATAGTGATTGTCCTGCAGTCTTTCCATTCTCCTTTCTTTTTCTCTAACAGAATTATCAGCTCGTTTAGACTTTTGCCACTTGTAAGCCTTCAATGTTCCCAACAACAAGATGGCACAAACTACAATGAATAATATGGGCTTCAAGATATAGCCAATAATTCCTTTTACAAGGTTTGCAAACCAGCTTCCAACTTTTCCAAAAACCCTTTCCAACTTGTTTCCAGATTCCCTCAGTTGCCAAGTCATGTATCTCATGATGTATCTCAGTGATGTTACTTATGTACTTACTCAGGTCCTCACTGTGGTCTGGCGTATAAGTCCAGCACTGTTGAACCCTCAGCATTTTACAGACTCTGTCCTCTTTTGCTAATGACATGTCTAAAGCAAGATGGCTTTGCATCATCATAGCTCTTACTGAGATCATCTCTCTGTCTACGAGTAACAATGACTGAGCTGCATTGACTGATAACTTATCCGCCATAATTGACAACCTTCAAATTTTGATATCATTCAAGACCACTCCCAAACTAGGAATCATTGCTCCAAATAAATCTTCTACAATCTCTTCTGCACTCATTCCACATTTCTCTCTGTGCGATGATTTCTCTTTCAAACTCTTCAAATAATCATTGTAGTATATCTTAGGAAACACAAAAGCCACATAACAAGTACCATTACCAATTATTCGGCAATCGGACATATGCATTTCTTCCACACACAAAGTACACATTTGGTATCACTTGCACTGCGTCCTGCAAGAACCTCTTTGAAGAAGCATCAATCACAAATGTGTGTTCACATGCACTCTCTCCTACAAAGATGATATAATGCGTCTGTACAAAACTTCCCTCACTGTTCCCCATCTAAAGCTATTGACCATAACTGCCGATTATAAATTTATTCATCTAGACAGAGTGGGGAAATTAGGAGGCAGCATAGGGATCGCTTTCAAAAGTCATCTAAAAGTTTGATGGCTCTCGATGGATCTGTAACAATTCAGTGGAATGGGAATTTTTGAAGTTGCCATGTCTCCTTTAGTGTCCTGGGACAGGGCATTGCTCTATTGGCCACCCAGACCCAAGACAAACTTTGTCAACTTTCTGACTGAATTCATCACTATGCAGGTCTTGGCTTCCAATAATTTTATTTTGCTGGGGGACTTCAACTTTTATGGAGAAGAGGTGACGAACCCAGAAGTAATGAAGCTTATTTCCAGTCTGAGTGATATTGGTTTATCACAAAGGGTGCTTGGGTCCATGCACTGCGCAGGCCATACATTAGATCTTATCTTTACAAACTCAGAACGGTTAAGGATATATTCCCGCTCTCTCTCACTTGGACAGATCATTGTATGATCCAATTTTCATTCTTACCCCATTCTGGGCTAACCCATATGAGCCACCCGAAGCCGTTAAAAAATGGAAGGAACAGGCCCTGGCAAAAACTAACCCTGGAAGCCTTTAATGAGATATTTCCTCAATTCATGGTAGATCCTGGGCAATATTGCCAGGACCCCTCGGCCATGCTGGCTAGTTTTAACTCTGCCTTAGCAAAGACGGTTGATGTTGTTATCCCTGTGAAAAAAAGCAACCCAGTTACTCGGCGGTCTTCTGCCCACTGGTATTCTGGCGATCTGAAAATCAAACAGTCATTATGCAAAGCTTTAGAGAGACGTTGGAGGTGTACAAGAAATTCTGTGGATAAACTAGCTTATAAATCAGCTTTATCCCACTACCATCAATCAATTAAAACGGCCAGATGTTTATATCTACGTAACCAAATTGAACAATTCAGAAACTCTTCTAAAGCATTATTTAACATCTTTAAGGATTTCTCCTCCCCTCCAGCTTGAAAACAGTCACCACTAGAATCCCAACGCTATGTGACTTAATAGCGCACTTTTTCCAAGAAAAAAATTCTGCGATCAATGCTAATTTTCCTATCATGAGCGTTAACAACTCCAGGCTTACTATGAATCTGGACTATTCTCTTACATCCACCACCTGTTACCTCAATTAGTTTGAGACCATTTCGCTTGAGGATACAAACAATTTATTGTTGGCAGCAAAATCAGGTTCACCGGCTGACTTATGCTCCGCCAGCATTATGGCCCTCCTCTCCCCAACATGTGCTTCTGCAATTCAAAACATTCTTAACTCTTCTATTTTGACTTGTCTTATCCCGACTACTTGGAAGGAAGCCTACGTTCATTCTATTCTAAAGAAACCATCTGCAGACCCCTAGGTGCTCAGAAAATACAGAGCAATATCTTTGCTACCCTTGCTCGGTAAAACGCTGGAAACAGTAATAATTAAATAACTTAGCCAGTATTTAGAACTTAGCGACATTCTCAACCCTTCACAGTCGGGCTTTTGCCCGGGCTTCAGCACAGAGACGGCCATTCTGGCTGTCACCGATTCACTGAGACTAACTTTTGATGCCCGAGGATCCATGATACTGATCCTCTTGGACCTCTCCGCAGCATTCGATACTATCTCTCATCAACTGCTGGTAGAGAGATTGCATGAGTGCCGTATCAGGGGCGGGGCCCTGCAGTGGCTGAGGAACTTCCTAACTGACAGATGGCAAACCACTATTCTGGGTCCTTTTACATCTCAAAAATCTTTGTTGGACAAGAGTGTGCCCCAGGGCACGTGCCTAAGCCACATGCTTTTTAACGTGTATATGGCACCTCTAGCCAAGATCATTCAACCATTCAGCTTCGAGATAGGCTCGTATGCCGATGATACACAGCTGCTATTTCCTATCGGTTCCAATCCTACCGACGAGAAATTAGGTTTCTTGGGGGGAATGTTAGCAATCTCGAATTGGGTGATGGAACAATGCCTCCCGCTTAATCCGGAAAAAACTGAACTTAAGCTCCTTGGTAGAGTCGCTCACCCTTGGTCAGCTGACCGGTGGCCCTCCCAGCTGGGTGAGGCCCCTACCCCCACCTCCTCAGTAAAAAGTTTAGGAATACAACTGGATCATAAACTCACTATGAAAGATAACATCAAGAATATTTCCTGGGCATGCTATTATAGCCTCCGTCTTCTACGCAGAATACTTCCCTACCTGCCACTAGAACACCGCAGAACAGTAGTCCAGGCGATGGTCATGAGTAGGCTCGACTAAGGGAACGCGCTGTTGGCAGAAGGAGGTGAGCCTACGTTAACTAAACTAGAAGCGATCCAAAACACTGCAGCAAGGATGGTTCTAAACTGCCCCCAGGATCCCCATCTCTTCCCCTACTTAGAGAACTGCACTGGCTCCCAGTGAAAAAATGATCTTTTTTTAAGATCTGTTGTCTCTCTTTTAAAGCACTCAAGGGGTGGGGCCCTCATTATCTGCAAAAAAAGCTTTTCAAGCAGATGTCCGGACGCAATCTAAGATCTAACTCATCGGCCCTTTTGAAGGTCCCGCGTATTCGCTTAACTCGCACAGGCTGTAGAGCATTTTCATACATTGCTCCCAAATACTGGAACTCGCTACCAGAGGCCTTGCGTAAATTCACGTCGTACTTGGTTTTTAGAAAATAACTTAAAACTTTCATGTTTTAACCCTGTTCGCGCTCGAGTAATTTTCATCCAAACCTGTTTCATGTGATCCCCTAGGTAAGCGCTGAGATGCCCCTGGGTGAGTCACGCGCTATATAAGAGCTCATAACATAACATAACTTCCATTAGCCATGTGAGCTAACTCTTCCTTGGTCCATTTGAACATTTCCTCCCTACTATGAAATTTAACAGTTAATCCTCTATTGTAGTGAGGATACGGCTCTGCTTGCATGCATTGCTATGTTAGCATAAGTGAGGTAGTTGCTAAAACGCCATTTTGCCACTTTTGCACACAACACTACATGCCTCTGTTCTTCTGTAGACAAACTGCTTGCTTTCCTTCACATGAGAACGGTCATTTTTTCACATCTCTAGAGTAACACCTTGACCTCAAGTCTGTACAGAGTGTTCAAGGTTAAATAACAATGTATGCTATTGATTCAGGTTGATCACCCTGCGTTCTAGACACAACATGCACACAGCTGCACATTTCTGAAACGGAGGTGCTTTTAATATTGCATTGAAGGCATGATTTGGGCACTTGGAGAAAACCTTTCCATCTACAAAGAGCTGTGCTGACCTGGGATGTGATTCACTTCACTTGATTTTGGAGGTATGGTGTTCCCTGTTTAAACCTAGAGATCTTCTATTATTATAATAGCTAATTCCTAGCACAGGGAGGGTGGTACACAAGGCGATATAGACCTGGTTCTACTATTATTATAATATGATTTCTCCCTTTGTATTTTATGGAACTGTAACAATGCTGATTGTATTGATTTTATGCATCTTTTTACTTATGTTAGCAAAGATACTGCATCTTAGAGCACGTAGTTAAAAATAAACATTTTAAACTATACTGTGTCACTGATTACTCACGTTGTGCACTTGTATGAAAATAAAAACGAAAGAGTGTTCTTGATTCCCACTATTCCTGGGAGTATCCTAAGTCGCTTGTTCTGGGTGGTCTAATCATTGGTAGCTTCGCTGTACTACGGAGGACGAATGAGACACTGATGCTAGTCGGATAGGGGCTCTGGGAACTGAGGTGAGTTTTTTGGTACACCACAATTCACTGAGGTCCTGGTTTCCTGTGCATAGTTCTGTGAATGAGCAGAATCCCGGCAACATGGCGCACCCAATGTTTGGTCTTACATTTGAGACGCTTTAGTAGTGCTTATATTTGTCAACAATACCCTCACTCCTGTTTCCGGTTAACAGAAGTGACAGGTTTGTTCAAGCTTGAGATTTAAAAAAGGTTCATGTTTTGAATTACTACCCTTTTCGTGCTACAATTTATATAAATTGCTTTTCTTCTCTGTGTCCTTATGGGTGATATTGATATAGCTCCGCATAGTCGGCAGCGCTCCGGCGTCATCCAACGCAGTTTGGAGTGCATGACGATGGTATGTCAGTGATCTTTGTGGTAAGTGCAGATGCTGCATACCCCTTTGAGCTTTTCTACTCTTGGGTTACGTTTCCTGCGATAGATGCGGATGATGAAACGTTTCATTCCTACACTTCCACCGCGACACATTTGGTTTAATGGCACCCTCCCCCACACTGTGACTCTGGTTCGGTTAGGCGCTTTATCAATTCCTGGGGTTTGAACCCAGCCAGTCTTGGTCAAGGTGTGGGATGTATAAACTGGATAGATTGTTCAGTTATATCCTATGGTGCGTGGTCAACATGTTTCTACCTATATGATGGTATTTAATGGCTTAAAGTCATTTATGGAGGTCAAACAAAGTTTTTTCTCTCAGAGATCAAAGCTAAAGAATACTTGGATGAATTAAAATGAGCTAGCTATAATTGACTATACGCTCTTAAAGTGTTTAAACTGATGCATACCCGATTGTTAATGGTAAATTGAGAATATATGCTTGATTTGTAATGATTCGGGTTGTGTTTCTCACTTGCTGGGGGAGGGTTCACCATGGGGTCTGGACGATATTGGTCTTTCTGCTTGTAATGACTGAAGGTCGGTATCCTTCTCTAGTATACAATGAGAGGTTTACTGTTTAAGCTCTGTTGCTGTGTTGCATTTTCATTAACCCAGACTCTCATGGAGTCTGTATGCCTTATTTTGGGTTTGAATAGGGAGGGGGCTGGGGCACGGGGGGGTCGGGTGGGCGGGGAAGCATCAAAAAAATAAATAAACAAATCCAGGAGTAAAACAGGAGTCACCACTACTTTAACTTTTTTCACATTAACTCTAGGAAGTACACCAACAAAACCCGTTGCATATCAGGGGAAAAATCGAATATCGTTAGTACAGATATATAGAGAAATAAGGAACACGTCTTTATGGGAAGACTAACCATACGTACTTGGAATGTTGCGGGGCTTCATGACAGAGCCAAGCGCCTGCGACTGAATGAAATAATCTAGCAAAATCCTGCAGATATAGTATGTCTCCAAAAGACCCACTTGCTTTGGGACAAAAGGGAGTTATTAAAAATCAGGGGTTATAACTTACTGTCTTGCACCACTCAAACATCCAACATGCGTGGGTAGCGATACTCGCTAAAACCTTCTTAGGGCAAGCTATCCGTAAGATTGCAGATGCTCAGGGCATATGGGTCGTCATCGAATTGGTTCTGGGCATAACTGTCTGCTCGGTCTATAGATCCAATCAAGATGATCCCTCTATCTTTGAGAAACTTGAACTTGAGCTTGCTTCATGGCCAGGCCCACTTGTTTTTTGCGGCGCTTTGAACATCTCGCTTGGACCCTCATTTAACAATCAGAGGCAGCAAAAACATCTGGGCCGCAAACCATGAGTTTTTAAGGCAATTAGCCGGCTCCGAGATAGCTTTGGATTGGTCGATATATGGGGTGCAAAAAAACAGCCAGATCTAGGGTTCACATACTTCTCATGCCCTCACAATAAATACCTTAGAATCGACTTCATACTTACAACAATGGATCTCTCTAATCAAGCTACAATCATTAAACATCCCAAAATAATCTCTGACCACAATGCACTAACCCTTACAATTAACGTAACAACCTTTAGTAGACAATGAAGGAGTTGGACCTTTGATAGGAAACTATTGGTTAATAAGGAGTACATCAAATACATTACCAATTGGGTTCAAGAATTCTTTGATATAAACCGTTTTAGCGCCCCAAGGTGTGTGGTTCGGGATTGCTTTAAAGCAGCTCTCAGGGGCGAAACGGTGAGCTATGTAGCTAGAACCAGAAAACATTGCAATAGGGAGTAGAACCAGAACTAGCTAGGGCAGAGGAAGAGCACACTGCACAGATAGCTCAAGGGGAGGATGGGAAACACACTCTGTATTGTATGCTGGTACAAAAAACAGATTTAAACTCTGGGTTGACTCAGAAAGCTGCGGAAATCTATAAAGCACACCAGAGTTATGTATATGAGAATGGAGAAAGAGTAGGCAAACAGCTTGCACTGCGTACTCGCCAGAAAACCTCCTATAATGCTATCTCAGCTATACAATCAGGAGGACTTACACACACACAAACAACTGATATAATTAATGCATTCCAACATTACTATCAGAAGCTTTACCAAAAGGATAGCATAGCCAATAGTGTTGAATCCGATATGTTCCTAACGGATTTCCTAAGTGATCCAGAAATGAGTAGGCACAACTCGAGAGGACCTCGAGAAAGAAATCACAGAAGTACAAATAGCCCTATTATCAGTGAGTGGTATGACATAGGTGGCTGTGAAGAAATTTAAACGCATATCCTTAGCTACTTCTATCCCCAAAAGTCGTTCTCAAACCTCCAAGGTTCTTCCCTAGGACACCTGTCTCATAATAGGAATAGTACAGGATATAATGGCTATACTTACCCAGTTTTTAACTACCCACAAAAACCAAGTTGGGGAAATCGGATTACAAATGGGCACAATATGGATCATCATGGCTTTAACATTCCGACCTTTAATCAATTCTCGATGTTATATGGGCTGGAAGATGTGGATTGACTCCAACCTATTGCCATTGAGAAACCTCACATTTCCCAAAATCATGAATAGTCCGATGTCAAGTCTATGGCAAATACAGCTGGGAGAGAAGAAGAACCCTTTAGCAGACATGAGTCTGGTTGCGGGAGGGAAAATTTTAATACCTATGGACAAACTAGCCCTAGTATTGTAGATAAAGGATTACTGTCACCTGTAGTAGTGAATACAATAGATACAGAAACAGCTTCAGTTCCCAATATCATTAATCTTATTTTATGGAACATAGCCGGGTTGGAAAACAAAATGGCCATCCCAGAATGGAACGCTTTTATCGACACATTTAATATTTGCTTGTTCCAAGAAACATGGAGAAATTGAGAATATATGCTTGATTTGTAATGATTCGGGTTGTGTTTCTCACTTGCTGGGGGAGGGTTCACCATGGGGTCTGGACGATATTGGTCTTTCTGCTTGTAATGACTGAAGGTCGGTATCCTTCTCTAGTATACAATGAGAGGTTTACTGTTTAAGCTCTGTTGCTGTGTTGCATTTTCATCAACCCAGACTCTCATGGAGCCTGTATGCCTTATTTTGGGTTTGAATAGGGAGGGGGCTGGGGCACGGGGTGGGTGGGTGGGCGGGGAAGCATCAAAAAAATAAATAAATAGTGTGGCACTGAACTGGGCTGTCACTGCCCACAATTTGCCCTCAAATGACATTTTATATTTATCACTTAAGGGCCTGAGTGGTAGAACCACTTTGGAACTGTTCTGTGTATATGCTAGAGGTTCCCAGGGCGGACAATCTTCACCCACAATAGTACTACTAGATGTGACACTAGCATATATTCCACCAGGGTCCAAAGTGATAGTGGGAGGTGACCTCAACTGCACTTATGAACCCCTAGATGATGAGAGGGTGCTCGGGTTCAGTGCAGAGGACTGGAGGCAGTCCATTCCCCTTCTTAATTTAAAACCTATTAAGAAGTGGACGGCTAGAGCAATACAATTGAATGCTCTAACGTTAGAACACAACTTACGTGCTCTCAATGGGAGGACTCCTTCCGACTCTAATGGGTCAATGACATATAATAGAATAGGTTGCCCATCACGAATAGATTATATACTAATGGATATTCGATCATGGGGCAGCCTAGTAGATATGGTGGTGAGGCAAACACAGGACAGTGACCATAACTCACTTTGCATGAGATTTATATGGGGGAGTAAGGCCAAAACAAGTAGTAGTCCTAAGATGATCACTAAGGAAGTAATCCCTACAAATTGTAACCGAAAATTAAAATGGAATAGGGTAAGTTGCGAAGTGGAAAAACTAAATAGTGTTAAAAGATCTGGTACAAGTAGAGATCAGAGAGTTAACATCTAGTAGTTTAGCACAGTCTAATTCCCCAGACTTTAAACCAATAGATTCCTATAAGAACCTAATAGATAAGATTGGAGTGTTTTTTAATATAGAGGTGTCCAAGGGACCCAGAACTTCAAATCGTAAACCCTCGAGTGGTTCCCCTTGGTATACTACTGAATGTAGGGAAAAGAGGAAGGCTATAATAACTTCCACCAAAAGAAAGGACCAGCCAGCAGTAAGACTAGCAAGGAAGGAGTATAGTAGGAGTATTAAAACAGCTAAGAGGGACTGGGAGGAGGACCATTGGCAGCAACTTAAATCTGCTGCCAAAGTAAAAGACTCAACCCTGTTTTGGAACTTGGTTAATAAACTGGATTGAAGAGGGGTGGAGCCAATATTAAACCAAATAACGGTACAGCAGTGGCATGACCATTTTTTAAACTGTATTGCGGGAAGGTAGGGCTAGGGCAATCGACAGGGGCTAATAATAATCACAGTATGGAGAAACAAGTGCACACAGAAGCCTTTGCCCCCCGGGAAGTGCAGGATGCTATTTTAAATATAATATAATACGAGGAAAGGCGGCAGGCCCGGATGGGCTGCCGGGCGACTTACTTCTGCAAGACCCAAAACTATGTTCTGACCTCATTGCACGTATAATGAATTTAATCATGTATGGACACCCTGTCCCCGAATCATGGAAAGGTGCAGAGGTTATAACCATATATAAAAAAGGTGACAGAGAGGACCCTGCCAACTACAGACCTATAAGTTTAATTGATACAATTCAGAAGGTAGTTGGCAGGGTCATAATTAATAGAATAGGGACATGGCTAAATGAGGATAATATTCTGACCCACTTTCCAGCGAGCTTTAGGAAAATTGTGGGCACGATGGAACAGGTTTTCAGGTTCTGTGCAGTATACTGGAAATCTGTATCCATCGCAAAGGGTAGCCTATGTTTGGCTTTTATAGATTTAAAAACTGCATTTGATGTAATTCCCCGTGATAAGCTCTGGAAGGTCTTGTTCGACATGGGCTTCCCGTGCCAACTCTTACAGTTTGTTGTTAGGCTTCACGAAGATACTTATGCCACAATTCGGTGGGGTAGTAAAGGTCAGTTAACAGGGAGGGTGCCAGTCATCAGAGGGGTTCGCCAGGGCTGTGTTATGGCTCCGACATTGTTCTCCCTCTTTATCAATGGGGTGGTAGACCATTTGAGGGCGGACTCTGCGGATGCTCCAGTCCTTGCTGGGGAGAAAACACCTACCCTCCTCTTTGCTGACGACACCCTCCTGATGTGCAAAACCCCATCGGGTTTATAGAAACTCCTCGATTGTTTTAGTTTCTTTTGCATCGAGTGAGGGCTAACTAATAATACCACCAAAATGAAGCTGATGGGGCTATCTTAAAAAAAAAAGGCACGAAAAGTCCATCTCACCTTAAATGGGGCCGCTTTAGAGGTGGTTGAAGAATTTGATTATCTGGGAACCAGGTTATGTAGCAACATGAAATGGGATTCACATCTAGCAAAAATGCTCCTAAATCTTAAAAGGGTTTCTGGAGTAATCCTGAGGAACCAGCTCCTATCTATTAGTAGACCTATAGCATCGGCCCTTGCAGTATATGAGGGAAAGGCGCTAGCCTCGGCAGTTTATGGATCCGAATTATGGGGAGAAGAGGACACAATGGATTTGGTAAGAGCTGAGAATAAGTTTGTGAGAGACTTAGTATCGCTCCCCTACTTGACCCCTCTGAAACCCCTTTTTAATGATATGGGCAAATGATCAATTGCGGACATAGTATGTCTCCTCCCCTTGCTGTTCTGGGTGCACCTGAGAAGGACACCAGAACTGGCAAACTATCCCTTGGTGCTGGAAGAGTTGATCAAATTGAATGCCTCAAATAAAATAAAGTGGCTCAATAAATTAAGACAGTTGGTGATGAGCCTAGGCATGGCAGAATTCTGGGTTTCCCAGTCACCCCCCCCCATAAACAAATTGTTAAAAAAATGTATTGGGATTGGGTAGAGGCTGAGGAGTTAAAATGTATAAAGTGGGGCCCACTGACGAACCAATCTTTGGACCATAAGCCAACTAGGAAGCTAGAGCCCCTTCTGGATTACGTTCAAATTCCAAGAGATAGATCCCTCTTCTTAAAGATGAGATAAAGTACACTCCCCCTGAAAATGTTTACAGCGGGATGGAAACGAGCGAGGGATCATGATGCCACTTGTCCAGGCTGTCCATGCATTAAAGAATCTCTACCCCATTTTTTGTTTGCTTGCATGGCTTATAAGTCCCCTAGAGCAAGATGGTTAAAATCTGTGTGTAGAGAGATGGGTGTTAGAGATTTTAGAACTGCACTATGTATCTTCTTAACTGATACAACTTCTATGTCTATTGTTTGCAGGGTTGCAAAGTATCTTTCTGGCGCTTGGTTTATACGGACTAGGCTACTGGATAATATCAAAAACAAAAAAAAAACACCTTATGAACATTACTGGAAATGCACTTTAGCCCTCTGTAATTATCCCTTTTTACTGTATAGAGCTTGTTTTAATTATTTTTAAGATGAAATGAATGTTACTCCTTGTATATTGGTTTTATGTTTAGTAAATGTCTGTGCTTTTATGATATGAAATATATCGAATAAAGTATTACAAACAATCCAACTAGCCCTCTCTACTCTTGCCTCAGGGAAGGCCGCTGGCCCGGGCAAAATCCACCCTGAATTATATAAAGCTCTGAGTAAATGTCTAGGCCCTCTTCTACTCGATTTATTTCTTGGTATACAATGGGGTGCCCGGAGTCTTGGAAAGAAACAAATATAATCATCTTTCCAAAAAAGGGAAAAGCTCCAGACCAACTGTCATCATATTGCCCAATTTCATTAATTAACTCAGACTCAAAATTATATGCTAAAATCATGGCCAATCGGCTCGGGAGAGTTGTCAAACATCTGGTCTCTCCATGGCAGCACGGATTCATCCCCGGTAAAGGCATAACCAACCATACTCGAAGGGCTATCTCCCTCTTTGACATCATGTTCGGGACGGGGGACGGATGTCGATGGTCCTCTTGGACGCCGAGAAGGCCTTCGACCGTGTGTTGTGGGATTTTCTCTGGGCAATATTGAAGCGCAATAACTTCGGCCCCATTTTTGTAAAATCTATAATGGCGATGTATCTGGATCGTAAAGCTAAACTGCAGATAATGGGCTCCGAATCAAGTTTAATCAAAATCTCAAGAGGTACAAGGCAAGGGTGCCCCTGCTCCCTGATATTATTTGCATTATACATAACCCTCCTGATCTTGAAACTATTAAAAAACCAAGCAATTAAACCAGTGGTGACTGGCCAATATCAAACTAAAGTATTGGCCTACGCCGATAACATTGCTGTATTAACACCTAATCCTGCTGAGGCTATTTTTGAAATAGAGGCTGTCACACAAACATATGGGCATTACTCTGGATATTCCCTTAATAACGATAAAACAATTATGCTCTGTACCGACAATATCGAACTTATCGATCCCAGAAAAGCTGAAAAAAATATGTATCTAGGTGTATGCATAAGCCCAGATGTTAAATCCATCCCCAAACTCAACTTTGAGCCATTAATAAACAATATAAGAAGGGACCTAGAACGAGTCAATAGCTTACATCTCTCAATTATTGGCAGGGGAAATTTCTTGAAGATGAACATACACCCTAGGGCATCTTTGAAGATAACATTCTAAAGTCTCTAGACTCTCAAATGTCTAAGTTTATGTGGCAGCATGGTAAAATTAGAAGATCTTTAAAATTTCTCTCTCTAACACAGCACAGAGGTGGATTAGCAATCCCCAACATGCTATTCTACTTCTGGTCGGCTTTTCTTCAACAAATGGCTCCACTACTTGGTACCACCCCTTTTACTGATAACACAGGGGACATAGTAGTACCATCTATTTATGAGTTGTCAATAAGTATGAAAGCTAAAGGCCTTTTCCTAAAGCAACTAGAACCAAGCTATTTAAAAAAAAAAAACAAATTTAAAGTCTTCTCTAATGCCTGGAAAATTTGGTCAAGAACGGCTAAATACATGCAGATCTCGAAGATAAATCAATATACTCCCCTATGGCATTCTACAGTGCTCCCCACACTAGCCAACGATGATATTTCCAAAAAATGGGAAAATATAGGAATTACTACTGTTCGCGATTTCCTCAGCGAGGATATATATACCACCTTTATAGACCTACAGAGAAAATTCTACTTATCTAATGGTGATTATTTTAAGTTTATTCAGGTCTATACTATCCTAAAGCTTAAAACTCCCATTATTAATTTAGAAAGAATTCAAATTATAGAAACTTACCAAAATTGGTTCAATACTCGGGCTTCACTTAGAAAGATTGCAGGATGACATGGAGCAAACAGAAGCAGCTTGGGCTGGCAAGTTAGCTAATCCAAATGTGGATATCGATATGAGTCTATCCTTATCATCACGTTTGTTCATATCGTCTAGCTTATCAATCAATCAATCAATCATAGACATTTATAGAGCGCTCTACTTACCCGGAGGGTCTCAAGGCGCTAGGGGGGGGGGTGCTGCTACTACCCGAACAGCCAGGTCTTGAGCTTCTTCCTGAAGGCGAGGTGGTCTTGGGTCAGGCGCAGGTCGGTCGGGAGGGAGTTCCAGGTCTTGGCGGCCAGGTAGGAGAAGGACCTTCCTCCTGTTGTCGCTCTTCGGATGCGGGGGACGGCGGCGAGGGCGTGACTGGCTGATCGGAGGTGTCGTTTGGGAGCGTAGAAGTTGATGCGGTTGTTGAGGTAGCTCGGGCCTTGATCGTGAAGGGCTTTGTGTGCGTGGATGAGGAGACGGAAGGTGATTCTCTTGTTGACCGGGAGCCGGTGCAGGTCTCTTAGGTGTCTGGAGATGTGGCTGTGTCGTGGGACGTCGAGGATGAGTCTGGCTGAGGCGTTCTGGATCCGTTGGAGTCTCTTCTGGAGCTTGGCGGTGGTTCCGGCGTAGAGGGCCCTGCCGTAGTCCAGTCGGCTGGTGACGAGTGCCTGGGTGACAGTCTTCCTGGTCTCTGTGGGAATCCACCGGAAGATCTTCCGTAGCATGCGCAGGATGTTGAAGCACGACGAGGAGACGGCGTTGACTTGCCTGGTCATGGAGAGGGAGGAGACCAGGATGAAGCCCAGGTAGCGTGCGTGGTCTGTCGGTTTGGGTGCGGTTCCCAGGGCGGGGGCCACCAGGAGTCGTCCCAGGCGGAGGGCGAGGATCCCAGGATGAGGACTTCCGTCTTGTCCGAGTTCAGCTTCAGGCGGCAGGTCGACATCCACTCGGCTACCTCTTTCATTCCTTCGTGAAGGTTGGCTCTGGCGGCGGCGGGGTCGTTGGTCAGGGAGAGGATCAGCTGGGTATCGTCGGCGTACGAGATGATGTTCAGGTTGTGTTGGCGTGCGATGGTCGCGAGGGGGCTCATGTAGACGTTGAAGCCCAGACATACAAAACTATCTATAATTTGTATTTTACTCCTGCAAAACTACATGCCTGGGGAAAAAGGGTAAATGACGAATGCAGTAGATGTGCATCTGGTCCAGCTACGCTTATACACATGTTTTGCGAATGTAATAAATTAACACCGATCAAAACAATGATGCTTGAATTCTGGGAAGAGATGTTTGGACACAAAGTAGCTGATTCCCCCACCCTTTACATGCTTGGGTATGATAGTGCAGGTGACCTTAAAGCAGAGGAAGAAGCAATGTTATTTATTGGCACCGCTGTATACAGAATTATACTCGCAGCGTGCTGGAAAGACTCAGACCCGCCGAGCTTCCAAATGTGGTTGGCCTGCTTTTTGTGGGTATTTAATCAAGAGAGTGCTATATATGCCACTAGGGGAAGACAAGCTAGTAGACGGGGCAATAAGATCTGGTCAGCCATAACAACTTGGAGTATAGGTGCTAGGTCTCCCGCACCATAGTCGGATGTAACGTTTTATGTATTTAAGTGTCGTTATAGGTATAAAAATTCGATGTACAATGTAATTTATTTATTCAATACGAGTTTATGAATTCCTAAAATCTTTTTTTTCCCTTTTCTCAAAAATGCACACTTTGTATAACTATGTACTTCCCTTTTTTCTACTGTACAATCATGTATTGTCTACTTCTGAATGACTTTTGTTTTATCTGGATTTGATAATAAATATATTTTTTTTAAAAAAGGATTCAAGCAAGCCTGGCTGAAGATGGCTGGAATGCCAGAAACCGGTCCTAGGAAGCTTGTTTCCGGTCCAGGGAAGGCATGGCCTGGCAGTTCGGGCAGGACTGTTCCCATGAGGCACAGGGTTAGACTGATTTGCATATGGCCATGTCTTAAATGGGGTGGCAGAGTGGGCTAAAGAACGGTGATGGACTAAACCCAGATCTGTTGACTGGGTGTGAGTGTTTGATTGGTTCACATGCTCCGTCCATCACCACCCCCTTTTGCACCGCTTTGTCTGCCATAAATTGGCAGGGTATGCTCAGACGTGAGTCCCTTGCGACTTTGCCACTGGATTCATGTAAGCCTGGCTGAAGACGGCTGGAATGCCAGAAACCGGTCCTAGGAAACTTGTTTCCCTCCAGGGAAGGCATGGCTTGGCAGTTCGGGCTGGACTGTTCCCATGTGGCACAGGGTCAGACTGATTTGCATATGGCCATGTCTGAACTGGGGTGGCAGAGTGGGCTAAAGAACGGTGATGGATTAAACCCAGATCTGTTGACTGGGTGTGAGTGTTTGATTGGTTCAGATGCTCTGTCCATCACCACCCCCTTTTGTACCGCTTTGTTTGCCATAAGTTGGCAGGGTATGCTCAGATGTGAGTCCCTTGCTCCCTTTGCCACTGGATTCAAACAAGCCTGGCTGAAGACGGCTGGAATGCCAGAAACCGGTCCTAGGAAGCTTGTTTCCGGTCCAGGGAAGGCATGGCTTGGCAGTTCGGGCTGGACTGCTCCCATGAGGCACAGGGTCCGACTGATTTGCATATGGCCATGTCTGAACTGAGGTGGCAGAGTGGGCTAAAGAACGGTGATGAATTAAACCCAGATCTGTTGACTGGGTGTGAGTGTTCAATTGGTTCAGATGCTCCATCCATCACCACCCCCTTTTGTACCTCACTGTTCTTGTGTAGACAAACTGCTTGCTTTCCTTCACATGAGAACGGTCTGTTTTTCACATCTCTAGAGTGTTCAAGGTTGAATAACAATGTACGCTGTTGATTCAGGTTGATTGGTCCATGCTCTAGACACAACATGCACAAAGCTGCACATTTCTGAAACTCGGGTGCTTTTAATATTGCATTGCAGGCATGATTTGGGCACTTGAAAAAAACCTTTCCATCTACAAAGAGCTGTGCTGATAGGCGCTATAGACCTGATGCTACTATCGTTATAATATATTTTCTCCCTTTTTATTTTATGTAATTGTAACAATGTTGATTGTATTGATTTTATGCATATTTTTACTTATGTTAGCAAAGATACTGCATCTTAGGGCACGTAGTTAAAAATAAACATTTTAAACTATACCGTGTCTCTAGTTACTCATGTTGTGGACTTGTATGAGAATAAAAATGAAAGAGTGTTCTTGATTCCCACTATTCCTGAGAGTATCTTAAGTTGATTGTTCTGGCTTGTCATCATTGGTAGCTTCGCTGTAGTACGGAGAACAAATGAGACACTGATGCTAGTCGGATAGGGGTTCTGGGTACTGAGGTAAGTTTTTGGGTACACCACCAGTCACTGAGGTCCTGGTTTCCTGTGCATAGTTCTGTGCATGAGCAGAATCCCCGCAACACTATGTCTAGCTTCTACTTGATCTACAAACTTCTTCTCTACCTCAGTTAGTGTGCAGGTTAAATTGTGTCTGTGTGCATAGGCTGTATCTAAGGTAACAGTAGGTACAAAATACTTTCCCGTTCTCTCTTCTTGCTTGTAATAGTGATATTTCGTCAGGTGCTTATACATTGGAATTTCTAAAGCACCAAATCATAATTTGAGAAATAGTACTCATAATGGCCATTTCCATAACACATGCTGAGCAGCAAATTACAACTTATGCAATACATCAAGGGCAGGTGATGATGCCTAATACCCCGGCTCAACAGAGGCAGGCATTTGCATTCACTCATACAATCTCTCACATTCAAGGTATTTACATACACATCCTTTAGCTTTGCTTAAGCATTCAACGTATAATCACCTTTGGACAAATCTACATGCAATAGGCGAATAGTCTGTTTTATCAAAGCATTGTCAGCTCCTAATTTACCATCTTTTGTGCTAGAGGTGGTAGGTGTGGATGTCCCATGTACTCCCACTCCCTTAATCTCAGTTTTGTGTGAACTTATAATGGACATAATAATGACGACTGGTATTACTTTGATTACTCCTACAATAAACATACCTATTATACTTTTGTGCCTATGGTTCGAATTTCCAGACTCCATTTTCAATTGAGCTTGGATTTTGGTTGTAAGAGGATCAATGCAAACTCCCTTTCACTGCTGCTCACTGTTGCACAATAAAGTTCATAAACAGTTTTCTTGAAGTCTTGGAAACAGTTATCAGTTCTCTGCACAATATTTACACAGCTTGAAAGACTTCCCTAGCCCTCATCCTTCTTCTACGCAAAAGTCCCTATTATTCTTTCACTTGGACCTAGGTAATCTTCTTTTGAGCAAAAGGATTTTTATTTACAGTTCAAAGTTCAATTTACATCCCGTATGAGGTCAGAGCCAACTTCTTCAATGACACGCTATAAGAATTCAATGCAAAATGCTGCAGTCTCGGGAGCTGATGGCTGATTCCCAAAGTTGGGAAAAGTGAGAACTTCCAAAATCAAGCTCAGTAAGGGACTCAGTCTCGGTGGATATGGTACAGTCAATGTCAGAACTCCATTTGCCTCCACTCCAGGGACTAACAGTTCAATCTCAATTATCAGCATTGATCATCTGGACCTCACTCTCCCTGGCATTTGTAATAAGGTAAGTCCAATCTGAAAAGGCGTATCTCTGACACAGTATTCTGACTCTCCTTGACATCCTCACGCTCCCTTAAACTTATTCTGTCTCATTTTGATCGGCAAGGTCTCTTTCTGGAGCAAGTAGCAGATTCTGTCTTTTCTGTCTCACATGCCACGATTCTCTTGCGACTTCCGGTTTCTTCGGCAGCAGCCGACCACTTTCCACACTAGTCTCTTCAGCTGAGTCAGACTCTATACAACTCAGATTGTTATCTTCTCCTTCAGAGTCCTTACCTGCGTCTTGTGTAGCATGACCCCCCTCAGCCTGGTTTGATGGGTATCCAGCCTCTTCGGGAACATCCACAGCTTGGCTTGCCCTCTCTGGCTGGAGTCACTTCAGGGAGAGGAGCTGTTTCTTCAGAGGGTCCTGAAACTCTGCTGGTGTCGGAGGCGTGTAAACAGTTCAGCAAACCCCCACACGTCACAGCAGTGTTTGTCGCCAAAATCACCTGGTAAGGACCTCACCAACGTGTATCGAAACTGTTCTTCCTTCCATGTTTTTGGACCAGGACCCTGCCCCATGGGCCAAGATCATGACAGAGGTCCTTTAAGGTCGGTGCAGTCGCAGCTTCAACCTGATGAGGCACAGAAGAAACCACATCAGCCAATCCTTTGCAGTAATCAAGAACCAAACCATTGGTGATATTAATTAATGCTGTGGATGGCACTGCAGATGATCGCCCTCCCCATGAGGGTCTCAAGAGGGGACAGCCCAATCCTCCTGTCTGGAATGCTGGGCAAACTCATCTCCACCAAAGGCCATGCATCTGGCCAGTTCAGAGACCTCAAAGAGCACACCTTTCATATCATCATATTTAGGGTCCCATTTATCTGCTTTACCATTCCTAATGCTTCTGTCCAGTAGCTACATTGTAATCTTTGATTGATATTCAAGGCAGTGCACAACAGCTTCATGATCTCACTTTGAAAGTGAGTTCCTCTATCCGACTCCACTGTAGTTGGAAACCCAAACCGCGGAATAAGTTCTCTTGGCAATAACTCGGCTACTGTGAGGCTATCACACCTTCTAGTCAGATATGCTTCCACCCATCGTGAAAAGATGCACCCTACAACCTGAATGTACCTCAAAACATTGCACCTGGGCATCTCTTCAAAATCTATCTGTATTCGGTTTAAAGGACCTCCCGACCTTCCAATGTGACACAAGGCAACCACAGTTTTCTTTCCAGCATTCATCTGTTGACAAGTGACACATCAATGGCACACTGCATCAGCAATCACATGACATCTTGGGCTAAACCACATTTGTCTGAACACTCACACCATTGCATCTCTCCTAATGTGAACTGCTCCATGAATCTGTCTCGCCATGGGATTCAGTAAGCAAACTGGCAACACTGCTATACCATCAGTTGAGACCCAAATGCCATCTTCCCTCTTTTTATAACCTGCCCTGATCTAACTCGCTTGCTCTTGGTCTGTCGCTTCTCCCTGAAGACGCGTGACCTCACTAGACCTCGTCTCAGGTATCGGAGATGGCTAGCATCATGCTGTGCTCAGTTGTTTCTGTGCTCTCGCCAGAATATTCCTCATTACAAATGCATGCATGAGTTGCACAAAAGTGTGTGACTTCTTCTGCGCATCTGTTTACCACCACCACAAAATCTTCCCCCTTCCCATGGGCAGCGCACTTCATGACTGTCATTTCCATGGGTCTCTGTAATGCTTCCAACAGTTTTCTCACATACTCTCCATTCCTAATGGGAGAACCTGATTACGTTAAGAACCCCCTCTGTGACCATAGCTGTCCGAAGTCATGAACTACACGAAACCATAATAGCATTTGGGATAGGTGGTGACTCGGATTTGATCAGAAAAAAAACATGTGCGGGTCAAGGCAATGATTTTTGCTACTGGTTCGGAGTAGATGCCTTGTTTTAAAGCAGCTTCCACCACTCTACAGATGGCACAGACAGCAAAACTGCTCTCAGATAACCCTCACTGTCTCTTAAGCCTGAACCATCAACAAAAAGGACTTGGGCAGAATAAGGCAGTGGTTCTTCAACAATGTTGGGTCTCTGTTTGGTGCAGTTCCTTCACATCCTGACAATCATAGTGCTCACAATCTTCCCATCAACATTTGGAATAGGCATCAAGGTAGCAGGATTCAATATGCAACATCAGTTTAGAGTAATGTTTTCAGTGGCCAATAAGACCTGTTCACATCTGGTTAACCTGTTATTCATCAGATGCTGTGTTCTTGTCATCAGGAGCTCAACTGAATGTGGAACATAACCAGTAAGAGGATGACCCATCACAATACTTTCACACCTTTCAATGCTGACACCTTTTGCAGCAATGGATCTGAGACAGCTGGGCAACACTAAAGCTACAGGATCTAATGTAGCTGAGAAGTAAGCCACTGGTCTACGGGCACCCCATAATTCTGGGTGAGATAGAGCACAACCCCCCCTCACAGCAGATCAGCGAACACACTGTCGTAATTAGGCATTCCCAGAGCTGTAGTGTGACAACGACATTCTCTTAGCTCATAGAAGGCAACCAAGCAATTGTTATCCCAGGGTAGTGGATCGCTCACATCTTTGTACGTTAATCTCTGTAAGGCTGCGCCTTCAACATGAAGTTCGGGATCCATGGTCTGCAGTAGCCAACCATTCCCAAAAGCATCCTGACTTCCTTCTGGGTGGTAGGCACATTCATTTCCATGATCATCTCAATGTAGTCTGGTGACACTTTCTCTTGCCTTTCTCAATGTGATGACCCAACTACTGAACTTCTGCCAAGCAGTACTGAAGCTTGTTTGGCGACACCTTATGTCCATTTTCAGCGAAATGGTTCAGTAAAGCAATTGTATTGTCTCTACAGGCCTTTTCTGTCTCCAATGCAATTAGGAGATCATCAATGAACTACACAAGCACTGAGTTCTGTGGCAGCTTTAAGCTCTCAAGGTTATTTTTCAAAATTTGGTTAAAAATAGAAGGACTTTCAGTATAGTATTGTGGGATACAACACCATGTTAAAACACGATTCTGCAGCCGAAAAGCAAACAAAAATTGCCTTTATTCATGCAGTGGGATGGAGAAAAATGCTTGACAAAGATCTATCACAGTAAACCATTCAGCCTTGCAAGGAATCTGGAACAGGATCACAGATGGATTTGGTACCAGGGGACACCATGGAATCCCAATCACATTGATTTTTCTCAAATCTTGGACTATGCGATATTTGCTGCTCGGCTTCAACAACCCCATTATGGGTGAATTGCATGGACTTCCTATTATCTCTTTCAAGGTGCCCTGCGAAATCATGGAATCAATCACAGGTGTAATCCCTGCCACTGTTTCCGGGGTCAGGTTGTATTGGGGCATTCTTGGACGTTCTGCATTTGGCCGGATCTATATACGAACTGGTTTAACTCCTTGAATCAGTCCTAACTTTTCCACTGTGAAGTCCCACGCCATGGGAGAGGTATTGTCTCTCTAATCCCATGGCTTGTGATCCACTTTTAGAACTGGGAACATGTCTATGCAGTGGTTCTGATCTGCCAGTTTGAATGCAATGTCATCATCATTAGTCTGAAATTCTACTCCCTTAGGCGTACAATAAATTGTACAATTTAGTTTACATAGGAGATCACATCCTAACAAACAGACTGGACTCGCATCACACACCACAAACTGGTGTCGATCTTGGAAAGTTCCTGTTTTCACAGATGTTTCTTCTGTCAATGGATTAGTCATTCTCTTATCCGCAACTACTACAACTTGGATCCATGGTCCAGAGAGAGGTAGGTTTGGGACTACTGCAGATCTCACAGTAGAATGAGTAGAACCAGTATCAATCAAGAATGTTATGGGATGGCCGCCTACATCCTCCTCCGCATGCTGTTCACTGTGGTCTACCTCTAAGACTATCCAAGGGTACAGCCTTCCTCCCCCCTCAGGCATCGTCATTGTGACAGGTCCTGATCAAATCTGTGTAGTGGTTTCAATTAAAGGCATCTGGTGGTATGCTTGATTGCTATGTGAAAATCTCGGAGGTTGGGGTACTTGCACTAGTTGATTCTCACTTACCTCATTGAAAGATCTGGGCCCTGTCACTGTGTTTATCACTTCGGGTACTTGCACTAGCTCTCCTTCTTGCAACTGATTTGCCGAATTTGCTCGACACTAGGACTTCCAATGCCTGATTTTGTAATAATAACAAGCAGTTGTTTACTTTAGTGTGGTAATGTCTATATTGTTTTGGGGTCTGTAGTAACATCTTTCGCTTTCCCCTGTCCAGCATTGTTTAGAGAATTTTGAATCCCTCCTTGGTTGTTTCCCTGATTTTGGCCTATGGTTCCCCCATTTGTCTGCACCTGATCTACTCTGTTTACATTCCTCATCTGAAACAACATCAGCTTGTTCTTTATCCTCCTGTGCCTGGAAGCCACCTCACCACTGCAATACCTTGCATACTGTAGGATTTCATCCACTGATCTGCTTTGCAATCAAATTAAATGTTTTTGAATCATGACACAAATTTCCGGTCTCAGTTCCAACATAAATCTGGACACAATCTGTCCCATATCTTTGGAGTCAAGAGTATCTAGACTACAGTATTACTTGAAGGCTTGCAAGAGATGTTCATAGTAAGTATATACTGATTCTTTGGGTTCCTGTGTCGTCAGATCTTTTTGAAACCAATTGATATCTAGTGGGGCTATTTTGGTCTTTAATGATGTAATTACCTGTTCAAACATTTTCATAACCAAAGGTGAAGGACTGTGAGTTATAGGAGCTCTGTCTGGTTCAGCAGAATGCCATTCAAATTTTACAAGCGGAGCATAGATCACTAAGAACCACAAAATCAAACAACGTGTTAAAATCAATCAACAACACATTCAAGATCTTTACAAAACGATCAACTTGCTTGTACCATTGAGCAGGTTTCTCACTTAGCTGAGGAAAATCATTTGTGAATTTTGCTAAATCACCCCTGCTCCAAGCTACAAGCACACACCCTCCACCAAGCAGTGGATAAGCCTCAACTCTAAATACTCTTGTTCTTTGACCATCTGACCTCCCACTTGTCCAGCACACTCCATGCATGTATCCCTATAATCAGCTCTCGAATGTGGGTTTTCAAGTCAGTTACCCTCTTCTCTTCCAATTCCTGGTCATCGTAATTCAGCCTATGGTTTCCCTGTAACATTTTCATTTTAGACTGGTCTACATTGTATTTTTGGGCCGATTCGGCCAATTTCTTATGTGTTGGTCTCACTTTACGGTTGTCATCCTTTGCCACAAACAACAGCTCATCCTGCTCATAAATCTCTATCCTTTCCAAAGGTAAGTTCTCACTTATTATCTCATTCACCTCAGTCTTCAACCTCACTATATCCAGCAACTTTGCCTTTACCGCAGCCTTGATCGTGCCCTGACGCGACGTGCTATCCTGTCCTTCTCTATCACTGCTATGATTCCTTTGGAAATTCTCTGAATTTGGGGTCTGTAAGGCACGCTGTTTCCAGAGGTTCCTTTACCCGCACCTGCTCCAATTGTCCTTCCCTTGGGTCCTCTGACTGGAGGTTTCCACATCCTCAAATCTGAGTGCGAGTTCGCAAATGCCACAAATCGTATGGTACTAGACCCAACACGTACTCTTGAAGGATCTGCAGCTGCTGGCAGAGGGGTACTAGTTTATACAGGCACCAGAAACTGATTATTCGCACTCAAGGTCACATTTCCCCCAGAGTTCATCCTTTCTTTTAACCCTGACTTTTGCTGACTCGAGTTTTCCACTAAGGTTAGGTCACACACAGAGAGTACAGGTCCGATGTTGACCGGTACCATAAGGGATTTTGGCAGCCGTAAAGCAGCATTGGCTCCACTAGACTCTCCACCTCCAAACCCCTGATCCCTTTTCCTTCTACTCCTGATGAAATCCGTCCCACTACCCCTGCACTAAGGCCTGTCTGTGCTGATACCACTCTTTCTGTATTTGCTGCATTTGCCAATTCTCGCCTTCCTTTTTCTGAATGTGGATTGTAAGGTGAAAGACGCTCTGCTAATAAACTGTCTAACAAGCTGTTGCCGGTATCACTCCCATAATTTCCATTTTCTCCTCCATTCCTATCTTGCACATTTTCCTCTCTCACCAGCATTGATTGCAACCTATCTCCCTCAATGGTGTCTACTCTCACTGTCTTAAGTTGTGCATCCCATCGAGCATCCTGATAGGCATTCATTGCCTTTTTCACCTTCCCGTGGAATCTCTCCCTGTTCTCTGAATGTGCTGCTCTCATCCAAGCATCTAATGCCTCAAACTGTGTTCGTCTAGGTGGAGGCTGTACTGAGGACATCACTCCCCTCAACTCATACAACACCTCCAATAGAAATGAGCCATAATGTGGAAAACCAAATCTCCCTCTCTTTCAGTGATTTTGTGCCACTTTTGAGGCCAAACTATAGTATGGAGTCCTATGTTTATTGCCATATAGTGTGCTGGGGTATCTTCAGGCGGTGCTTCCTAACCCAGTCGAGTAACCACTCCCTGACCTCCCCTGAACAAATCTAGTAACACCCTAAAGCATTGCATAATTAAGTCAAATTTTCCTTTCAATAGACACCTTTTCCCAATTACAACTTCCTGATGACTACCAACCAATCCCAGGGCCCGATTCACAGAATGAACTTAAGACTTAATCCTAAACTTACTACTATTTTGGTATTCACAGAATGCACTTACTACTTTTGGCATTCACAGAATGCACTTACTACTTTTGGTATTCACAGAATGAACTTACTACTTTTGGTATTCACAGAAGTTAGGATTTTGTCTTAAGTCTGTCTTAAGTCTGTCTTAAGTTTGTCTTAAGTCTGTCTTAAGTCTGTCTTAAGACAAACTTAAGACAAAATCCTAACTTCTGTGAATACCAAAAGTAGTACGTTTATTCTGTGAATGCCAAAAGTAGTAAGTGCATTCTGTGAATGCCAAAAGTAGTAAGTGCATTCTGTGAATACCAAAATAGTAGTAAATTTAGGATTGAGTCTTAAGTTCATTCTGTGAATCGGGCCCCCAGTGTGGCATTACAACAACTGACCTATTGCAGCATGGTACCCTCTGATGTCACCTTTTCCTCCTCGCAGCAGTTCACCCTCCTTCCCAATTTCTCAGTTTGCGTTCACACATGCAATTACAACTTCGTAATTATCTCCCTTTCTAAAAGATCAATAGAAATCAATCACTCAAGAACATTCACGCACAGTGACCCTCGACCTGTGCTGCTCACCTGAGCCAATATAGTCCACCCCTGTACACAAGGTTTACCAAACGATTCCCACATGTCCCACTCACACAAAGTTTCCAGTCTTAGGTGGAATTGCCAATGACTTCTCACGACAACTCTTCAAACCTGCAGTCAGACAATCACAACAACTCGCTGCCTTCTACACCCTTTTAAATATCCCGGGATCTTAGGCCACTTTGGGACTTGAAACTCAAATCTCTATCCTCGAACCACGTCCAGTCCAAAACCACATTTACTTGACTTTCACACAAACTGTGGCAGACATCATACAATCAACACACTCCCTCAAACTAACACACTACGCATCCTTATTGATGCTCACTCCTCCTTTTACCACTGTTCTCGCCACACCATCAATCTCCGTTGGTCTCTGCCAAAGTCCATTGTTCTCTGCTCTCGATCATTGGGCACTATTTTGGGGCTCTAGGGATCTAGGTCTTTTCTAGTTTTCTATATTCTCCCCCTACTTCATGTGAAAACCATCCTACTCTGCTACCAACTGAAGGAGCCAGGTTCCACGTTCAAGATATGCTCTGGAACCCCCGATCGATGGCTCTTTTTATCAGCATGCGAGCGTAGTGGGGAGAGAAATTGTTAGGAAGCGAATCATTGCAGTTCCAATGTACTACGACTCTGAAAAATCACAGACTCCCAATCAAGTTTAGTTAGTTTATTACACAGTCAAAACAGATGGACATACAGGCACCTCAAGGTGAGAGTGTAGAAATACATCTGAACTAATACAAAGCTAAATCTATGAATGACGTTAAGGTGGTGCAATATGCACAGGATTGTCATTCAAAGAACCAAGATGCAAAATATCATAGCACAAATATCAATGTTCCCCTTCATTGGCAGTTCGTGGGTCTAAAGCATTAGTGTGTCCCCGCTCTACTACGAGTGTGACATCCCTACATAGCATTTCCCAAGGCAAGATCCATTAAGGTGTCAGCATGTGAAGTCTTCCTAAGAAGTCTCTACACGTTTAGATAGGTCAAGTAGCATAAAGCTGCAGAGCTTGTTCTAAGATGCTCTCTCTCTTAAGGCCAGGCAGAAGTCCCCAGACACTGTGCCTAACTTCGATACATCAATCTCACAGGCATTATCCCAAGATGCACTAAAGCATCATACCATCCAGTCAAGCCACCTCCTCGTAGGTGATTTTTCATTAGGCAGTGATGATCCCAGGCTTTGGTGAGGTGACCTTGATTCTCAGACTTACTCCAGTGAGAAAGTAAAACAGTTCTCCATTATCTGTATCACTGCTCAATATTTCCTCTTCTCTCTAAGCCTAACTCCTAAACCAAAGACATTATTCTAGCTAACAAGGATGAATTCTTCACCTGCAACAGAAACATGAGAAAGAACAAACCGACATGCACATAAAAATTCAACTAATAAATCTAACGCAAGAGCTTCCTAGGGAAAAATACAATTCAGGCATACAGAGATAAGACATCATAAGAAATGGCACAAAGGCTTCATGACATTACAAATACAATGAACACTATTTACTGAGCATTTTTAAATTAACCATTACATAAGCACATCAAATACGTGAATACTTGTCAGCGACATGTAAGAGTTCTGGATGTTAATGTTTTCAATTAAACATATCTAGTTACAGCGTTAATTTCTTCAATTTACATAAAAAATATCCCTAACACGTCACCCTTCTTGTTATTACAGTTTACAATCTGATGTCCTAAGTTAATGCGATAAAGGAGTATATGTGGGTGCGGACTACACATGATTATAATGGACCCCTACAAATGAAAAATTAAATTTGCGCTACATCAACCTCATTTTGAAGTTATTTGTGAAAAGGTTGCAAGCAGACAACTCTATTTGCAACTAATTCAATTATCAGACGGTCATGAATTGTTTCTAGTATGTCTCTAAAATGTAGCCATTAAAAGAATGTTGATTCATGCTTTGTATATTACAAAAGCCGAGGCATCTCTAAATTAAGTTATAGCCTGCATACTCTCTGGTGAGTGCATTGCAAATTAATAATGATTGTTGTTTCACAGCAAAATAAAGCGATAAACATGCTATATAAAGAAGTGCAAATGTTTTTGATTTTCTTCTTTAGCAGTACACAAAACAGTGATGATGAGGTACTAAGATATAGGGTATCAGTAGAAAGAATTATGAATGAATGCATTCAGGGGCATATTTACAAAAAAGTTGTGCAGCACACCGTCACCTTGCTGGACTTCACTGCATGACAGGGAAAGGGCAGGAAGGTGCCATATTTAGGAGAATCTCTGTGCTGGTGCCGTTTTGGCTCCCTAGCACCAATGCAGGCACACTTGCACCATGCAAGGGTGCCTGTGTTGCATGAAGGATTGTCCTGCACAAAAACAATACTGTGAGGCATATTCTTTCTAGATATTTCTCCTCTTTATGCTTCCCATGGAAAGGGGTATCTTTTTAGCACATTCCCAGGTCTACCTCTTTTGGTAAATCTGAGAAAGCATCAGAAACCATGGGAGTTAGGTGGGAACACCCACACAGCGTCCATGGAATGCTTTCCCAGGGTAGAGGAATGTCACTTAGCAGTTTGTGATGCCTTGCATTACTCCAGATTTTTGAAACCACTCAGGGACATGGAAGACAGCTTTGCGTAGATTAATAAATTGCATTTTGGGCATGCGAGGTGCAAGTGTGGTGTAAGTTGTCTCATAAATATGCCCCTCAATATGTACCTCAGGGGCTCGAATTCAAGCACTAAACAATGTGTTGTGTAATCCTTCACATGTCGATATATTCACATTGTGAGTCATGTTCCCCACAGTGCCTGGACCACCTTTTTCTCCCATGTCCATCTGCCTGAAGTGATCACTAGGACTCTGGTATTCCATAGCAGCTCCAGAGCCTCAAAGCACCACCAACACGATTCTCTGCACATTCATGACTCGTGATTCACCCATTCAAGCAGCTTCTGATTACACTCAGTAAGTACCACTCAGAATCAACAAATGATTTTATGAATGCTGCTGACTCTCTTACCATGTGGGGAGTACTGCCCTTTGTGTTGTAGCGGGGAGGCGCCAAGCACGAGGATCATTACCTGCCTGGTCGCGGCTGTTGTTTTGCCTGCCACGGACCCGCTCCCACCGCCATCTTCCTAGCGTGACTACATGCACCAGAAGTCCTGGAGGCGACGCCTTATTACGTCATCCACCAGCGCCAGGTGGCGCTTCAAATTGCGGGCGGCCCCACGCAGCGTGGGACGCTGCTGACTCTCTTACCTTGTGGGGAGTACTGTCCTTTGTGTTGTAGCGGGGAGGTGCCGAGCACGAGGATCATTACCTGCCTGGTCGTGGCTGTTGTTTTGCTTGCCATGGACCCGCTCCCACCGCCATCTTTCTAGCGGAACTACAGGCACCAGAAGTCCTGGAGGCGAAGCCTTATTAAGTCATCCACCAGCGCCAGGTGACGCTTCAAATTGCGGGCGGCCCCAGGCAACGTGGGACGCGTGCGGACGAAGCATGGGCAAAGTGCGCCGTCAGAGCCCGAAGGAGGCCGGGCTGGGCCACATTACTGTCATTTTTTCTTACTTCTTTAAGGACTACGAACTGTAAGTTGTGGACTGCCGTATTTGGGGCTTAAAGGTGATAGGGGGTTTTGTTTGTTCGATTGTTCAGGGACACATAGGTCAGTACGATGAGTAAAAGGAAGGTGGGGGACATGGTGGTGGGTACTTTAGACGCTTTCCTTAATAGGGCTGAGTCAGTCCTGCTTCATGAGATTCAGGCCACGGAGCGCAGGTTGTCTTTAGAACCCTTATTTTTGATGGGTGGTTCCTTGCCCAGCGCCCAATTGCCCTTGTCACAAATGTCTGTGGAGCTGGGCACTAACAATGACACTGCCCCCCCCCCCCAATTCAACAAGTGTCACACCCGTGTCTACACCCCAGAGCTCTTTACTAATTCAGCACAGTCCTAATAGCCCCGCTAGGGTAACAACTAGGGGAAGGAAAGCTATGGGGGGGACAGGATTAGAACCACCCACTAAGAAAAGGAAAGGCTGGGTGCTTCTAAACAAGCGCCTTTGTCTCCTATTACTGAATCCAGTGGATCATTTGTGTTTGGGAAGCAGGGGGCAACTACCTCGGGTTTCCCCGTGGTTGGGCAATCAAAAACTATGTTCAATCAGGAGGACCTTTGCGCCCTACTGGGGAAGTACCTGGCTACACTCATTGATCCAATACTCAGGCGCCTTGACACAGTGGATGCTAGGCTAACTAAGATTGAGCAATGTTTGACCCGTAGTGCCCAAAAGGATAGTGAGCAATCCTCAGCCCTTGCTAACATAGGGGCACCACACAGGCCATCAGGAGGGTTACATGAAGTCACACGGACAGACACTCAAAATGCGCATTGTAGTAATGAGCGGGTTGTTCCATTGATGAGACTTGTCTCTCCTTCTGTTACCAGTGCTAATAGGGGCAATACACTGCCAATGGAACACCAGCAAGGGATTACGGCCAACACTAATAGACGTCAAGATGAGCAAGGAATAGAGGGGGAGGTGGCTATGTTACCAAGTCTCCAACTTCTGATAGAAGCAAACCCCTATACGGTCATCTTGGCGAACGTTCCCCCACTCCCGTAAGGCACATATGAGCAATGGTCCACACTTATAAACAAGGCTCTTCATTGTCTAACTAAGAAGACCGGGATTCGACAAGAACTATTTGACGAATTCAAAATGGTCCGCCGTGTAAACTGGGTAGGCCATTCGCACAAGTCACTGGTCGGGGACTGTGTGGTATTAAGCTTTAGGTCTCCCCTATTAGTCAGACACATCCTTGAGCTGGCTAGGTACTCTCTACCTGTTGCAGAAGAAATTAGACTACTCCCACTCGGGTTCTTCTACAATCGCTGGTCCATACCTAGTAACAGGGTGACATCGTTCAACCTAGGCCCCTTAGCAGGTTTGATCTCCCTATCCCGACTAGCAATCGGTTCGAATTATTGTCGTCTTTTGAAGACCTAGATTGACTGGGAAGGAGTGCCACCGGAAAACAGGCAATAGACAAAGAGGCCAACATGATGGTAGTGAAGAATCCTATAAGTAATATCGTAAGTCTGGAGGGAAGTATGTGTCCCTCCCCTCGGAATATAATTATAGGTGGCGTAGGGAGTGCAAGTAGAGGAAGTGCACGGAGGGCTGATTTTACTAGTCTCGAGATCCATATTCACACAATTACAAGTACCTCAGTATCCAACACACCAACCATGGAACCCTCCACAAATGAGGCTCAGACCCATATTGGGAATAAGGACCCAACCTCTCTGAGGTAGGCGATGTCATTATCCTCCTAGAACATTGCAAGCCTTGAAGCTAAGATAGTGTCTCCGGAATGGTGCAAATTCATAGAGTGAATGGACGTCTGAATGGACGTCTGGGCATTTCAGGAGACATGGGCAGTAGAAGGAGTGTATCACGTAGGCTACCTAAACTTCTTTAAAGCTGCAATAAGGGGTGAAAGAGGAAGACCCGTTGGAGGTCTGACCTGCTGGGTTCGGCAATCAGAGGGCGTAAGGATTGATGAGATCTATATTGACAGCCCAGATATCATGGCATTGAGGGTTAGCTCCACAAAAGGCCTAGATATAATCATTTATAATGTATATTCTAGGGGACAACCTGGTGGAAGGAGTTCGAATGTTAATACTACCCTAGAAAATCACATGACCCAGGACGCGATGATTGGTAGACAGATCATCGCTGGTGATTTTAATACCACCTTTGAGCCATTGGGCATCGAAGATGGAAGGCTTAGCGAGGACGTTGATGCAGTATGGGGGATACCCGCTCTGGACCTTACACCTATAAGGAAATGGTCTGAGGCTGCCCTCCAATTGAAGGGGTTGGGCCTGGAACGGGACTTAAAGGCGGTTAATGGTAGGACTAAGTCTGTTAGATATGGTGCTGCGACCTTTGATAATGGCAGGGCTAAAAGTAGAATTGATTACATTCTGGTCAATGTGGATTTATGGCCGCTCCTCCTAGATATGGCAGAGCAGAGCAGACCAGAAAGTGATCACAATCCTCTGGTCTGCAAAATTGATGATAAAAGTTTTTCCCGTTCTCTCTCTTTGGAAGAAGCTGGCTGCTCCAACATTGTAATGACTTCTAATGATTTGAGAAGGGTTTCTTGGCCGCGGATAGCTTCCAATGAAAAGGATGTTGCACAGATTAGAGCTTTGGTCTTAAAGACCCTGGACACACTTGCGGCCTGTGAGACCCAGGAATGGCTTAATGCCAGTATCAAGGGAGTTCACCCTGATTTATTTAGCGGGTTGAAAAAGTTTTTTTATGAAAAACAATCCCCGTAAAAAGCCAATCCGCTGAAACCTAGATCATGGTATAATAACGTGTGTAGATCTGCTTATTATAGCCTGGTTGTTGCCATAAAATCAAGATCCCAAGCTACAATCAAGCAGTGTAGATCACACTATAAATCGGTGGTAAGACAAGCTAAGAGAGAATGGGATGAGGACCGGTGGAGAGATCTGCTAAATGCATGTCAGGGGAGGAACATGGTTACATTCTTGGAATTACTTAGGTGGGGGAACAACCCGCAGGACAAAACACCGGGAAACCATGTTGAGCCTCAGAGTTGGGTATCCTATTTCGAAGCACAGTTCAGGGCTCCGCTTTGCATTAATGAAGTTGCCCCGCTCCTTCAAGTAGATAGTCCCAAAGAGTTTTCAGATGGTGAGGTGGAATCTGCTCTGAAATTAATCCAGAGCGGAAAGGCACCAGGACTGGACTGTATACCTGCCGATCTATTCAAACAGGATTTAGAGCTATGGGTCCCATATGTCAAGCTTATAGCTAATGCTATAGCCCAATGATAAGTAATGGTCCAGAAGAAAACAGAAGAATGGAAAGTTTAAGTTATGTATTATTGTAATCAGGATACCAACAAAGCTTCCTTTCCTCAGGCCTTCTCTCTGAACAGCTGCTTCTGGTAATGCAGTTTGTCCAGTGAGAACAACTGATGAAGTGGAATGCTCCATTGAATAATAATATTCCACAAATACAACAAGTACATGTAAAGCTCGTGAAGCAACACAAGAGCAATTCTTAAAGATACACAACACAACACATCTTCCTTCAAATACAAAAAAATAAAAACAAAATAAAATAAAAGGATTATTCAGATAAATCATCACATACAAAATCTTTTAACCATGTGGGTTTAGATCTAGTTCTAACAGAATCATCATGAGAAGTAACCACAGAAGATGTAACACAATTAGGAACAGAATTGCCATTGTCAACGTCTACATTTTCCATTTCCTTGGATGTTCAAGCAACAACTACATTTTCCATTTCCTTGAATGTTCCAGCATTATCTACCCCTTTAGATGTTCCAGCACCATCCATTCCTTTAGAGGTTCCAGCTGCACCTTCACCAGCACTTAAATCTTGATTTTTAATAAGATCATCTTCGATGATAAAATGTTAAGAAATTCCCTTAGACAAACCTGAATCTCCTGTATTTTTGTACAAACTTATGTCACTTTTAAGAACTGCAATACGTTTTAAATTCCATACTTTCCCATCACTTAAACGAACTGCATTTCTGAAAATTTTCCCTACCATTAATGGTTCAGAAAATTGACTCTCACCTTTTTTAACCTTCCAAGGTTTTTTAACTTTGACTCAGGATCCTACACTAATTTTGCAAAACGTTACATTGTGTTTCAAATCACATATCTCCTTATTCTTCAAATGTTTATCTTTTATTCTGTCCCTTAACTCTTCCAAAGGAATCATTGGTTTCACATTTGGAACCATCCATTCAGGATTACACTTAGTACATACTGATCTTCCCCTCATAACTTCAAAAGGTGACGTACCTAAAACCTCATGAGGTGAAGTTCTATACATGCAAATGGTCTTAAACAATTGTAACTCCCAATCACAATCATTACTCACAGCACCTTGTAAAGCATTTTTAAGTACCCTGTGAAATCTTTCGACCATACCGTTATCACTTGGATTATATAGTAATGTAGTGCAATGTCTTATACCTACCTTCTTAAAATAATCCTTGGCAATATTTGAAGTGAACTGTACACCGTTATCACTAATTAACAAAACTGGTAATCCTTCACCAACAAAAACACAGTCCAGAAAATGTATCACAACTTCAGAAGTAATTTTCTCAACTACTTTCAAAACTGGCCATCTCGAAAATAGATCAATAACAGTTAAAACATACTTGCTGTGCGCTCCTATAGGCCCCATTATATCAATGGCAACTGTGTGCCATGGTGCCTTGGAAATAATAGGCTCAGCCATAGCCGGTTTCAAGGTGATCAAAGTTTTGTCTGAATTAGCACACCACACACAATCTCTAATGAATTTTTCAATAAATAAATCCATTCCTGCCCACCAGAACCATTGCTTAATTTTCTGCTTAGTCTTCACTATACCACAGTGACCTTCATGACGCATCTCTACAATCTTTTTTTTAAAGTTAGAAGGGGGAATAACTTTTCCATTCCGTAAAATGTTACCATTCAAAATAGAAAATTCACCATGAATCTCCCACAATTGCTTTAATTCATCCGATAAATTATGTTTATTAGGCCATCCCTTAGAAATGAAAGAAGATAATTCTATCAAAACTGAATCTTTCGTATAAGACAATTCCCAATTGTTCCTATCAATACAGGATAGACCATGATCATGAACGAAAGCAACCTGAATATTCTCCCATTCGTGATCAGAACTCTCGGAAAGATTGATCGGCATTCGTGAAAGAAAATCAGCTACCACATTTTCTTTACCTGGCACGTAAATCACTTTGTAAATATAATCCTGTAACCTTAAAGACATTCTGGCTATTCTTGGTGATGCATTAAATAAACCTTCCGTAGTCAAAAGCCTCACTAAGGGTTTATGATCAGTTCTGAGAGTGCAAGGTTTTCCACAAACATAGGCTCTAAAATGCTCTAAGGACCAAAGTCAGGCTAAAGATTCCTTCTCTATCACTGAGAATTTTCCCTCAGTGGGTGACAAAGAACGAGAAGCATAAGCAATTATATACTCTTTCCCATCTGAATCAACCTGTGAAAGCACACCTCCAAGCCCTTTATTGCTTTCATCCACAGTTATTACATTGTCCAAATCCGGATCAAAAGCGCTTAAAGCCGGCGCTTTTGCAATTTCACATTTAATATTATTAAATTCTTCATTACACTCTGCGGACCATACAAATTTAGATTTGTTCTTTAATAATTGTCTGATATTTAACCCTGGGCGTAGTGTGCGGAATGGGGCTAAGCGGAGCTACGCGAAGTGGGCACAAAACTACGCCCACCCGCGCACTCCGTGTAGCCCCACAATGCGCCGCCCGCCTCCCTCCCGCCCTCCCTAAATACTTAAATAAAAGGATAGAAAGCTTTTAAAAACACTTACCTTGTCCGCCGTGTCCCCGGGGCTCCCTCTCGCCGTCCGGCGATTCGCGCCGCCACCGATTCAGATACTAATGCGCATGCACGGGCGCCAGCGCATGCGCATTTCTCGTGAGAAATGCGCATGCCCATTAGTATCCGAAATGGCGGCGCGAATCCAGGGACGGCGAGAGGGAGCCCCGGGGACGCGGCGGACAAGGTAAGTGTTTTTAAAAGCTTTCTATCCTTTTATTTAAGTATTTAGGGAGGGCGGGAGGGAGGCGGGTGGCGGCCGGCTTCGCACCGTCTGCGGAGCGCGCGTAGTGCCGCCTGGCTACGCCCGCTACGCAAAATGGGTAGGAGACGGCACTACGCGCACTCCGTGCACGGAGCGTAGCTGGCCGCCCACCCTTACTGATATTGAACATTTTACTCAAGAAATTCTTAACAAATTTCGAGTAAAATTCAACCAGACCCACAAAAGATCCCACTTCATCTTTATTGCTAGGATTTGGAGCATTTATTACAGAGTTCCACCAGGGAAGGTTTAGTGGAAATCCCTTCTCTACTGATAACATGTCCCAGGTAAGTAATTGACCTCACACCAAACTTGCATTTAGAATGCTCCACCGTCAAAACCTTTTTCCTTCAAAACATTTAAAACTTCTTTCAAGATGTTATTATGTACTGCTTTATCTCTTCCAAAAATAGTTTATCATCTTGAAAGCACTTCACATTATCAAATTTGTTGAATAATTGATGCATTAGCCTTTGAAAGATAGCAGCCGCAGATGCTAATCCAAAAAGTAGCCGCTTATATTGAAAACACCCTGAGGGGGTGATAAATGCAGTTAAAGGTTTACTCTCATTAGTGAGTGGGATCTGATGGTAAGCGGCTGACAAGTCTATTGTAGAAAACCAACTTGCATCCTTAATCAAACTCAACATCTCCGAAATTTTAGGCAGTGGAAACTTGTCCACCACAATATTAATATTCAAATGCATCAAAAAAATGCAAAGCCTCAACTTTCCATTGCTGCGTCGATCCACCACAATGGGAGAAATCCATTGTGATGACTCAATAGGTTCAATAATATCTGCCTGAACTAGTTTTTCAAGTTCAGATTCAACTTCTTTTCTCAACACAATAGGAATGTTCCTTACCTTGTGTACTTTCAGACAAGCATCAGGTTTCAGAACAATATGATATTTGAAATCATTTAACCTTCCAATTTCTTTTTTAAAAACATTAGGATATGCATTCAAAATCTCCTTACAAAAATCTGTATTATCATGTAGTAACATTACTGGATCCTCACTGTTAGGGTTAAGTATTATTCCAAGACTCCCTTGATCAATCCATCCCAAAACGGACAGACCTTTCTTTGAAATATACAATTTACCATATGCCCCTATTCCTTTGAATCTGAATAGAAGAGGTCTATACCCAACAATGTCAATTGTCTCATTTGAAAATCCCACTGGTCGAATATCAGATGGTAACAAATCGTTACCAAGTTTTTTAACAAACATACTTTTCCATATTGCTTCATTGACTATCGTATATGGGGAACCTGAATCTGCATATATTTGGACATCAACACCACCTAAAGATAATAAGCAAAGAGGTTTCTTTCTATTATTCTCTTTGTCAATGATATTTAACAAAAATAGTTCTCTTCAACTTTCAGTAACCTTATTATCTAAAACAGTGTTGAACAATTTTTTTTTAACTGAATTATCATCATCACTGCAACTAGAAACATTTTCATCATCTACACATATCACCTAACTGACTTCTTCCTATAACAGACTTTAGCAAAATGTCCTACATATTACAATTTGAACATTTATGTCTTAAGGCAGGGCAACTTTTGCTCTTAGAGAGATGTGAACTACTCCTGCAACGAAAACATTTTAAATTTTCCTTGTCTTTAGAAGGATCATGCTTAGTATTCCTTATATTAATCCTCTTATTTTTTTCAGATGATTTGTCTTTAATTTTGCCAACAATATTTTCACTCTTCTCTTCTGACTCGTTTTCTTTCTTGAAAGCTTTAGCACTTCAACTTGAAAGTTTAGATTTTCTCAGTAACACTAAAATGTCTTTCAATTCTGAGTCACCGTTAATCCACAAACGGTCTTGAATAGAAAGTTCAAGTTCAAGTTCAGAGATTTGTATAGCGCACTACTCACCCAGAGGGTCTCAGGACGCTTGAGGGAGGGGTGTGCTTTACTTATCGAATATCCAAGTCTTTAGTTGCTTTCTGAAGGCGAGGTGGTTTTGTGTAAGGCGGAGGTGGGTGGGGAGAGAGTTCCAGGTTTTGGCCGCTAGGTAGGAGAAGGTTCTACCCCCATGGTGGATTTATGGATGCGCGGAATGGCAGCGAGGGCTTGATTGGACGATCGTAGTTGGCGGGAGGGGGTGTAGAAGGACAGTTGTGTGTTGAGGCATTCGGGTCCTTGGTCGAAGAGGGCTTTGTGTGCGTGGGTGAGGAGGAGAAAAGTTTTTCTCTTGTTGACGGGGAGCCAATGAAGGTCTTTCAGGTGGCTGGAAATGTGAGCTTGCCGGGGGATGTCCAATATGAGTCTGGCTGAGGCGTTTTGGATGCGTTGGAACTTCTTCTGTAGTTTGGCTGTTGTTCCGGCGTAAAGGGTGTTTCCGTAGTCTAGTCGGCTGGTGACCGGCGCGTGGGTGACCGTCTTTCTTGTTTCGGTGGGGATCCAACGGAAGATTTTTTTGAGCATGTGGAGGATGTTGAAGCAAGATGATGAGACGGCGTTGGCCTGTTTGGTCATCGAGAGGGAGGAGTCCAGGATAAAGCCCAGGTTACATGCGTGATCCGTAGGTCTGGGTGCGGTTCCCCGGGCCGGTGGCCACCAAGAGTCGTCCCAGGCAGAGGGGGATGATCCTAAGATGAGGACTTCCGTTTTGTCCGAATTAAGTTTTAAACGGCTGTTCTTCATCCACTCGGCTACTTCTTTCATTCCTTCGTGTAGGTTGGTTTTGGCGGTGTATGGGTCTTTGGTGAGGGAGAGGATCAGCTGGGTGTCGTCAGCGTAGGAGATGATGTTGAGGTTGTGTTTGCGAGCGATGGATGCGAGGGGACTCATATATACGTTGAAGAGGGTGGGACTGAGTGATGATCCTTGTGGTACGCCGCAGATGATTTCAGTGGCCTCTGATTTAAAAGGGGGGAGGCGGACTCTTTGGATTCTTCCAGCAAGGAACTAGATGATCCAGTCCAATGCTTTCCCTTGTATTCCGATGTTGCTGAGGCGTTGAATGAGGGTGCTATGACAGACTGTGTCGGAGGCTGCGGAGAGGTCTAGTAGGATGAGGGCGGCTGTTTCTCCGTTGTCCAGTAGAGTTCGAATGTCGTCTGTTGCTACAATGAGGGCGGTTTCGGTGCTGTGTTTGGCTTGGAAGCCGGACTGTGAGGGGTCGAGGGATTTGTTGGATTCAAGGAAGGCGGGGAGCTGACTATTGACGGCTTTCTCAATGACTTTTGCAGGGAATGGGAGGAGCGGGATGGGGCGGTAGTTCTTAAGTTCAGTGGGGTCTGCTGTGGGTTTCTTCAGAAGGGCGCTGAGTTCGGCATGTTTCCAGCTTTCCAGGAAGGTAGCGGAGTTGAAGGAACAGTTGATGACATCGCGGAGATGGGGTGCGATGATGGAGTCTGCTTTGTTGAAAATGTGGTGAGGACATGGGGCGGTTGGAGATCCTGAGTGGATGGAGTTCATCAGGCGAATGGTGTCTTCAGTGGTGATTGGGTTCCAGGGGAAAAGGATGTTAGAGCGCGGTATTGGTTCGGATGTGGGTTGAGTGGACTGGTCTCTGGACTGGTTTTCAAAGCTGTTATGTATGTTGGCGATTTTGTTGTGGAAGAATGAGGTTAGAGAGTCGCAGAGGTTTTGGGAGGGAGTGATGTCGTTGGTGTCGGCGGTGGGGTTGGTAAGTTCTTTGACGATGTTGAATAGTTCCTTGCTGTTTTGGGCATTGTTGTCGAGTCGATCCTTGAATGTTGATTTCTTGGTGGATCAGGTCAGTTGGTGGTGTTTGCGGATGGCGTTCTTGAAGGTGGCCAGGTTATCAGTGGTTGGGTTTTTTCTCCAGGCTTTCTCGAGGGTGCGGCAGAGCTTCTTGGATTTCTTAAGGTCATCGTTGAACCAGGGGGCTTTTTTGTTATTTTGCTTGAATAGATGGTTCTTTAGGGGTGCTAGTTCGTCGGCGCTGTGGGTGATCCATTGTGTGAGGTTGGTGGCTGCTTGGTTTGGGTCCGATGATATGGCAGGGGGGTTTTGGTGGAGCAAAGTGAAGAGCTGGTCAGTGGTGATTTTGTTCCAATTTCTTCGAGGAATAGGATGTGGTGGGTTGTGGGTCGTAGTCTTTTTGTAGCTGAAGTGGACGCAGCTGTGGTCCGTCCAATGGAGTGTTGTGGTGTGATCGAAGGAGATGTGCTTGCTGGAGGTGAAGATAGGGTCGGGCGTATGCCCGGCAAGGTGGGTGGGGGTGTCAACAAGTTGTTTGAGTCCGAGATTGGCCAGGTTGTCCAAAAGGGAGGTGGCGTTGCTGTCGTTTTTCTTTTCCAAATGGAAGTTGAGGTCTCCCAGTAGAATGTAGTTTTCGGAGGTGAGGGCATGTGGGCTGATGAAGTCAGTGATGTCTTCACTGAATTGTCTGCAGGGTCCGGGTGGTCTGTAGATGAGGGTGCCTCTGAGTGTGGTCTTGGGGTTGGTGTGGATCTGGAAGTGAAGGTGTTTGGCGGTAGCGAGATTGTGGTCGGAGGTGGTTGAGATGCGGATGGTGTTCTTATGGACGATGGCGATGCCTCCTCCTGTTTGGTTGATGCAGTCTTTTCGGATGATCTTATAACCATCCGGGATGGCTATGGCGATGTCGGGTGCTGAAGAGGCGTTCATCCAGGTTTCTGTAAGGAAGGCGACGTCTGGTAAAGTGGTGTCGAGTAGGTTCCAGAGTTCAATGGAGTGTCTGTGAACCGAGCGGGTGTTCAACAGGATGCACTTGAGGTGGTTAGAGTCAGAATTATGTCTTGAGTTAGTGGATTTGGTATGGGTCCTGATGTAGTCGAATTTGCAGGAGTGGCAGGTGAAGGGCCCATGGGTGTGTCCTGGGGCAGCCTGGTAGCATTGTGGAGTGCGGCCGGGGTTAAGTGCTAAGAGGGTTGCGGCGTCATATGTAATGTGGGTGGATTGGATTTTGTGGGGACCAGGTGGTCTGGCGCTGGGCGCGGTCCAGGCGCGGACGGGCGTAGACGGGCTTACCTTTGGCCCACCTTCGGCGCGCATGGGGTGCGACCGTTGCGCGTGAACGCTGCACGCAAAAACATCTGTCATAAGAGGGTAGTGGAGGGGCGAGGGAGGATCAGCTGGGAGGCGGGAGCGGGGTGGAGATCCGGGCAGGGTAGCACAACCACAACAACAAAATGGCAGGCAGCCTAAAGCGAAAGAGGATGCAAATGCGATGCAAATGGCGGTGGCACCGGCACAATCAGGCACACATGAAAATCTACAGGCAGCGCAGCACAAATGAAGCTATAGAGTAACAGCGCACTTTGGCAATCTAGCGCTACGATCTAAAAATGAGTTCAATAGCGATCAAGGCAATCTAGCGCTACGATCTAAAAATGAATTAATAAACAATAAATGCAATCTGGCGCTACTGTGAGAATGTGCAAATTAGTCAGGCAATGACAGCAGTCTGGCGGTGATGCGCTACGATACCAGGCTGCAGGCAGGCAGGGTGTGGAGCAGCGTGGGGAGCGACCGCTTCTGTTTGGAACAGGATGGTCAAGTATCACTTGCATGCAAATCAACCTGGTCTCTTATTAATTGATCCTCCAAATGATAACATTTACAATCTTCAGCTATTAGTCTTAAAGCTAAGACATACTCATCGATGGTTTCATTAGACTCTTGCTTTCCATGAAAAAATGTGTATCTCGTTATGCCAATGCAGACTTTCGGTGAAAAATGATTGTCAAAATCTTTTAAATTAATCACAAATTCATCCATATCACCACTATTGCACTCTTTTGCATTTTTTCATAGGTTTTTAAACCAGCTAGACCAAGAGAATAAAGAAAAAGAGTCTTTTTCCTTTCTGCCCTCATTTTTTTATCGACATCAATTGCCTTTATAAATTTTATTTTAAAATACGCTTTCCATTCCAACCATTTAATAGGGGGGTCACAACCAGAAGACCAAAATGTTAATGAATTTTGAATTGTAAAGTTTTGTTGTGAAGCCATCTTAAAGTTAAACTACTTCTCTTCCCTTTAAAAAAAAAGGCTTAAAATAACAAAAAAAATAAAAATGTACCTTAAATTTTCATATATGAAATTCCAGGAACTAAAGAAAGTGAAATCGTTTCTTATTTGTATTCAACTATACTGAACGTTAACTTTTCAAATACATTTTGACCTTTACTCGGTGTTCCGACGATAAATCCCAAAAGTGATCAAAATCCAAGATGGTGGCACGTCGTTTAACCCCAGCGTGACCTCGCATACGTAATTTACGTAGCACACGTCATCAGGAAGCCTGTGCACTTGTAACCTACCGTGGTCATTTGAGGAGATGTTCCGAAGCTGGGAGAATTCCGTTTCACGAGCGCGCACTTTGAAAGATGCCGCTGGATTGGAACAAGCCGGTGAGCAAAACCTTTCTCCAAAAATAATAATAATAATGAAATACGTTACCAGTTCAGTAATCAGTAAGCTGTACGAGCGCCAAGAACGATGGATTTAAATTTTCCTGGAAATTCTTTCGTTACGAATTTGTAACAAAATTTGTATCCCATCCTCGTCACCAAATTTGTTAAGTAATGGTCCAGAAGAATGGAAAGTTTAAGTTATTTATTAATGTAATCGGGATACCAACGGAGCTTTCTTTCCTCAGTCCTTCTCTCTGAACAGCTGCTTCTGGTGATGCAGTTCGTCCAGTGAGAAGAACTGAAGAAGTGGAATGCTCCATTGAATAATAACATTCCACAAATACAACAAGTACATGTAAAACTCGTGAAGCAACACAAGAGCAATTCTTAAAGATACACAACACAACACCCAAGGCGCCGCGATCCCCTCATCTTGGTCCGGAGCAGAAATTATACCTATATTTAAGAAGGGAGACCGCGCTGCGCCAGGTAATTATAGGCCAATTCGCTTAATTGATGCTGTGCAAAAGATCATCGCACAATTGATTCTGGGTAGGATCCAGGGATGGCTGTTGGACGAGGATATTTTGTCACCTTTGCAGGTGAGATTCAGGTCTCACACAGGCACCCTCGACCAAGCTCTTAGCTTTGTTTTAATCTACTAGAAGGAGGTCTTCCTAGGTGGGGGCATGATTTTTGCAGCGTTTATGGACCTGAAATCCGCTTTTGATCTTGTTCCAAGATATAGGCTGTGGGAGGTTTTATTAAAAATTGAGATGCCTAAAGAGATGGTGGCCTTATTGATCAAACTGAACGAACATACGTATGCGCAGGTGCAATGGGGCAAACCAGGCGAGGTTACTGAAAAATACAAGGTAAATAAAGGTGTCCGTCAGGGGGGATGCTGGCCCCAACCCTGTTTTCTATCTTTATTAACGGGGTAGTCCAGTACTTTACCAACTACCCAACGGACGCACCGATATTGGCTGGCATGAAGGTGCCCCTCCTCATGTTTGTGGACGATACCTTGAAATTATCTAAAACTAGACAGGGGTTACATCTAGCCCTGTCAAGATTCAAGGTATTCTGTCACGAGAATGAGTTAGTTGTCAATGTAGGGAAAACTAAGTTCATGGTGCTCCATGGGTCCAAGCCAGTAAAAGCACACGTCCTTATGGACGGTGAACCCCTGGAGCAGACGGATGTTTTTACCTATTTGGGTGTCACTTTCAGTGATAAACTGAGCTGGAAGCCCCAAATAGATACATTGGCGTTAAAACATTCACAGTTAGCTGGCGCCTTGCTCAAGGAACATAGTTTATCCCTCTCTAGACCTATCACACCGATTATAGACATATATACAGCTAAAATATGCCCAGCTAGTCTCTATGGAGCAGAACTCCACAGCTCAGAACAAGTTTATGAGATCCCTCGTGGGACTACCCCAATCCTCTCCCAGGATCCCACTGCTATAAGATCTTGGTTGCCACGCTCTGGAGGATGTAGCCCCATATAGCCCTTTGGCATTCTGGAGACGCCTCTGGACAACTCCAGAGCTCCATATGTATGCCAGGGCCATGCTGGAAGTAAGGGGGTTAAGCCGTTCACATAGGATCCCATGGTTTTCCAGTGTTAAATCGCTCCTAATTGATATGGGGATGAGGAATCTCTGGGATCACCCTGAGACAGCAGATTTTCCATCTAAAAAGCTTCTCAAAGCAGCATACTGGGAGTTGATCAAAGTGAGGAGATTCTCCACCCATGTTACCACCTCATTTACACGAGAGTACCTTGACATCAGGGATGAACCACATTTGGGACCTAGTGACAAAATGACTAAACCGTAAATTATATCACCAGTTTAGGGTTGGCACCCTGCCCCTGCGGTGGCTTACTAGTAGGTGGGATACTGCAACTAGTAAAATGTGTCAGTTTTGTAAAGATCAGACAGAAGACATAGACCACCTCCTATTTGTTTGTCCGGCCTATTATAAGCCAAGAAGTATATGGCTGAAACCTGCGTGCAAACTTATTGGCACCGGATCAGCCATGGTGGCAAAGAGATTGCTGAAGACTGACACCACCCACTATGTAGTCATAGGCGTAGCAAACTTTTTGAGCTGGGCTTGGGGTTTGCGTGCAAAAAGGGTGGGTTATGCAACAGCCGTGCAGGGTCCCTGATTTTTTATATTCATATTGCACTATATAAAGTGACTTTTAATAGATTTTAAAGCTATGATACTAAAGCATTTGTAAGTCTTTGTGCTGGATCAATTTAATACTCTTTTAATCGTTCTTAACATTTTCATAATCATTGTGTATCCTTGTATCTATGTATTTATTAATGTGATGGTGTATAATGTATTTTTTTTAAATTCTTTATTATTCTGGATTATGATTAATGGTTGATATTTGCAATATTGCTTCTCTTTTTAATAATGTCTTTTATGATGAAGAATCGTAATAAAGACTTATGAAATGATGATTTTATAAACTAATGTTAATAGTCAGCCATGACCCCTTGTCTTCACTTACAGCACATGCATCAAGCTAAATTGTGCTCGCAAACATAGCGAATCACTAAAAAAGTATGTCTGCAGGCGCAATATAGCCAACCCCAATGCATGAACCCAAAAAGTGAAAGAAAAGAGGAATTTGCTGATATAAGGAATCGCAATAATTGCGATGGCCAATTTTGCGATTCCATATTGGCAAATTCATTAATTGTAATACCAAATAGCGAATCGCTAACAAAGATTTGAAAACCAATGGATGTAACATCGCAAATAGCGAATTGCTGAAAAAACGCATTTTAGCGATTGCTTATTAAGGGGAATAACAATCAGGTGGTAAACATGAGTTCAAAAAATCACACGGGTGCAATCCCATTGAAACCTATTTAAACTGCCCCTGGAGGCCTCTGAACCTTTCCACAATGGCAGAGTTCCTCATGATGGTGAGGAGGATGAGGATCCATGCTGCAGACCAGCATAGGAGGAGAATCCAGGAGCGGATTTTCAGAGTGCACATCACATTGTTGGGACAAACACCTGATGAAATCTATGACAAGTACAGGCTGAACGGTGCTATGATCCTTGACCTAATTGCAGAATTGCAACCAATAATTTGGTGCCAGACCCGTCGGGCCCATGCCATCCCCACTCATGTTCAGGTCCTATGTTACATGCACCTACAGTTTCCAGGGAGTAGTAGCTGTAGCTGGAGGGGTGTCATAAAGTTCCCTTTCACGTTTCTTCAAGTCCTTCCTGAACGCCATGATGACAAGGGTCCACACCCACATCACCTTCCCCACAACCCCACAGGAATTGAACAAGACAAAACTGGACTTCTACCAGGTAGCACAGTTCCCTCATGTGATAGGTTGCATCAATTGTACGCATGTTGCCACTTGTCCCCCAGCAGACAATGAATACATTTTCACGAACCGGAAATCCTATCATTCGATCATTGTACAAGTAGTGTGCAATGCTAAGTATATCATAACAGACATAGTGGCGCAATTCCATGGAAGCACACATGACTCCTATATATTTCGACACAGTGGCATACACACCTGTCTGCTCAGGGTTGATTTTGGCGAAGGACATCTGCTTGGTGAACACATATAGTCATTCCCCACACTAAATGGCCAAATGGCAATGCATAACTGTTGCTAACCCTTTGCTTACTACCCTGTAGGTGACAGTGCATATGCCGTGCGGAACTACAAATTGACACCATACCGTAGCCCAGCCACCCAGGGGCGTAACAGAGGCCCCCCGCAGCCCCTGAGTTGCGGGGGGGCCACTGCGCTCTAGGGGGCCCCTCACTTCATCATGAAGTAAAGGGCGCGTTCGGCCCTTAATAAATTAAATAGTGGTGCGCAGTGCGCACGGCACAAACGGCCCCTGCGGGCCCCGGCCATGCCTCAGTGGCGTGCCTCACTCTTTATTTAATTTAATGGTGCGAAAGTGCTGCGCATGCGCGGGCCCCGGCCGGGCCTCAGGCTCTGACTGACCCTTTTTATTAATTACATAGTGCGCAAGCCCAACCGGGACTCTGAGGCTCACTGCTTTGCTTTCCCAGTCCTGTGACCGGACTCTCGTCCGCTACCCAAGTAAGTACCAGCCGCCTGTATATTAAAACAATTACAGCGCCACCTGCTGTAGGGCCTTAGCTAGAGGCTTGCTCAATCAATACCCGGAGGTGCTGCTGTCACGTCAGAGAGTAAAATGTTGACTCTATACTATGTTTGAGAGCTAAACTCATCTTTGCCACTGACTGCAATGCCTGCGGGGCTGGGAAGGTAGCGGCATGCAGATAGTGACCACTTCAGAGTAATGGTTTCATTTGGGCTGAGAGTAATATAGTTTTTGAAATAAGTACACTACAGCGCCCATCCCCAGCTTCCGTGTTGTTGGGGCCTCTTTATATTGTAGTTCTATATTTTTCCTGGTAAATTCACAACTTGAAGAACTAAAGAGCAAAAACAATACAACTGGATGAGCTATACACACATGCATGGAATTGGGAAAGTTGAAAACTGTGTTTAAAATAGAAGAGGTGGAACATACATGTTTATGTGCAATCCAGGCTTCCTTGCAAATAGAACAGGTGTGTGGTATGAGCAGTAGGCACACAAAAGTATCACAATTTTGCAGTGTGCACTGATAATCCTTGTGCACACAAATCATCTAAAGCATGGGAGCAGCTCCGTGTTCACCTGAGCGCTTCTTTTCCTTTTCCTCTCCTATGCTCTGTTTTGCACACATTCATTTGAATGCTCTTCCCGATTCCACAGTATTCATCTCAATTGTCGGCTGCTTTTCATTTTCCCACCCCATCCCATCCCTCCCCCAATTGCACCTCCATTGCCCTTACACCTGAGTCTAATGTTTTTTAATTTTGTTTTTAATGTTATACTTTAAAAAAGCGTTTCCCCCCGACTTTGGTGTAGAGCCAACAGGCCTCAAACACAAGACCTATTGGATTTGATTGACTCCCAGAGGGTATCCAGGGGGCCCAGTGAGCAAAATCAATTTATTTTTCTGCCGGCCACCCGGCAACACTATTGAGGGCTAAGATGAGAATGTTGTTCGGGCCTCGCATCCTGTTAGTGCCGGGTCGCACGTGGGACAGAGAGGCCCTGGAGTCCACACTGTGATGGTCTGCAACTGCGCTGGCATCATTAATAGCCAGGGAGGAGCATGGGGGGCCAGTTGGCAAAGCATGGCTATGGCAAGGGGAACATCCTTTACAATGCCGATGTTACCCCGCAGTGCAGTCACGACGCGTCTTTTACAATGCAAGTCGTAACCATGACTTGCGCTGGAGGGCGCTCTAAGCTAAGGAATAGTAGATTTACTATTCCAACACCTTCCCTACTGTATGTAGGCTGGTGTTGGAATAGTAAATTAAACTATTCCGAAGTCCAGCACCCCTACAGCGCAAGTCGTGGAAACTACTTGCGTTGTAAAAGACGTGCTGTAAAGTACCGCAATGTAATACATCGCGTGGTAACAACGTACATCCCTATGGTAATCGGTTGTTAATTGACTTTTCTGTCGATCCTGCCGGCAACACATCAGTGTGTCCAATCAGGCACTGGCAGCGCATCTCTAATGTTTTCCTACCTCAGCTTGTGCCCCTGCCCAACCCGGGTGTGTGTCTACCTTATGTGCACAGAACTTTAATAACATACTTCCTCTGAAATACTTTTTTAATGCCATGGTTACACATTCGTTTAACAGTATGATCAGATTACAAAAGCTTTTCAATTTCTGGTACTTTGTAGCAGTTTTTAAATCCTTGTTACTCAAATGGGTGTAATTTCCAATATTTATATTTTTCCCTCGTCTTCACTGCTTAATTTTGCTCACACGAAAGTGTCACTCATAGTCACTCATAATTACTCTGAAATTATGAAAATGTCACACACAGCAATCTGAAAACCTTGGCAGCTATGCTTTCCATTAAATGGTGAGTCTGAATCAGGGTAGGTGCCACGCTCCTACACCGCCGCCAGAGACTGAGAAGGCCTGTCCGACGTCCCGACCATAATTGAAATGAATTCATCAGTATTCCCCACCTAACCCTCCGCCTGGCTACCCTTGCCATGCCCCTGCCTTATGCTTCTGTTGCCTGCCCGGCCTCGCGCCTTCCTCTGAAGCAGCAGGCCAGGCCAGGCCCAGCCCTAAGGTCAGGTGAGTCTGTGTCCAACTTAAGTAGCCAGAAGTGGTGCGTGGGTGGTTTCGAAGACGGCAGGCCTCCTAAAACCCACCAGGAGTAAGTGTGAAAGTTGGGTAGCAGCATTTAACAGGTGGGCATAATCACAGGGCCAGGTTTATCAGGACCAAATTTACTTGTGGAAATGCACGTTTCCACAAAATTGTCGCAGGTCGATAGCCTGCAATGTGGACAATGCATATGTTTAGCGCAGGAGAAATGTACCCGACAATCCACCGGTGTGTAGATTAACTGGCATAATGAAGGTGAAATATGTGAACTGCATAAATTAAAAAACGTACGCAGGTGGGAACTTACTAGTGTAGATTTTCAGGTGTTTATTGTCAACTGGTAGGTGCAGGATCCTTTTTGCACTCCCAAAAATCTTCATCCGAGCTTTTCCCAAAACTACATATTAAGTTTTTCTGAACGTATATTTTAAGTTATAGTCGATCTAGCCTTGCAATCAATATCAGATTTAACAAACAAGTAGCTATAAAATAAATCGAAACCATTCATTTGTGGTAAAACACCATTTGCCAGAAATACGTTTTACTAAAGAACAATAGGGAGAACATAGATGTACATGGTAGGAAATTACAGGAGTTTAAATTAACCATTACCCTAGGCCCACCACAAAACCGCCAGGAAAACCAGTATTATTTATGACCATTGTGAAAGCGTGACATCAGAGTCAATGTGTTCTTTATAGTGTTATTGTTTGACAAGTCTTAGCTGAAATGGATATTGTTAAGAGATTTTTGTGACTGAAATTAGTTTGTACCTCTGTACATCTCAAACCCATATACGCAAAGTTAGCAAAATATTCATAAAATCAATGTCTGATATTTTTGCACTGTAATGAAGAAACCCATGTTATCGCCCTTTTTTTCAGTTAGCGAATGGGGGAGGTCCCTAAAATACCCCATGGCCTATTTCAAACCCCTTGTGCAGTTTAAGATTGTTCTGGGTGCTTAGTTGTACTCCGGTTTGCTCCTAGTGAGATCTACCCTGCCCATTTATTATTGTAAGTTGCTGATGCCTGTGACCTCGCTGCCCCTTGTAATAGCCATAGCCACTCCTGATTTCCTGCCCCTGGCAACTGCCATTTCCCACTCCTGCCCCTTCTCAGTTTATGCTCTAAATGTATAACTCTTGTAATTTGCCTATTCTGCAGCTTATTAAAGTCTGCTCAGTTTTATGTGTTCTGTCAGTTCTATTGCCTGCTCTCATCACATGCTCTACTGGAGCCTGAAAAGGTATGATTGAAATATAACAAGGTTATGAAACATAAGTTTCAGAGTTTTTTTTAGGATTGTTTGTTTTCAGATGCATGGCTGCCCACTTTTCTGCTGTTCTAATGCCTGGTGAAGAAAGCATTATTTTCAACTTGGCCCTTTGACGATAATCTTGCGAGCCTTCACTCATCTCAGTCACTTTTTGGGTTTTGTCTATGGTTACGTCACCATGGGTTAATCAAGATGGGCAAGTCAGTCTATCCCTTCCTGCCACGCACCCCCAAACGCCGTTCGGCTGCATCAGCACCCTCCCTCATGGGTGCTCCGGAAGGTGTTGTGCTCCGGGTACTGCACCTCCTGCTACTGTAAACTGGCACTGACAGGCTGCTTAGGCTGGACTCCTCCTCACTCCCCTCTTCCCTCTTCCCCCATAACATTGCTGTCCCCAGCAGTAGCAGCCTGGATCTGTTCCACGGCAGTGGTTACCTGAGCCAGTGCGCTGGCCACATCCCCACAACAATGTCCCATTTCAATCTGCATGGCCATGGATCAACATGACAGCTTGCAGTGGTGTTGCTAAAGCGATGGTTAGACTTGGTATAGCCAGCCAAGCACACCATCAACTGCCAATACCTTTTTCTCTGTGTGTCCTGGTCCTCCTGCATCACTGGTCTCAGCTCCGCATGCTTACGTTTGTCTGCCTGTTGCCCTCCCCCACAGCTGTAGTGAGTTCTCGCACGCAATTAGTCATGACTGTGATCTTCCTTGCCAATTTGCTCATTTGCAGCTGTATTGACCCCAGGCGCTGCACCCTCAACATCTGGGCCACCACGCCAGCCCACACATTTCGAGTTTTGTTATTCTGTGATGTAATGCCGGACCTTGACCTGCGTCTGTCTTTGCCGGACCTGTGACTGGGGTGTAATTGTGGGGCTAACACAAGGCTGGCTTGTCTCAGGAGCTGGTTCAGGCTCCAGCTTAGGTTTCATGGGCTGAGGTGATGCAAGTGGGGCCCTGCATTTTTTATGGGTGCGGGGGTTATGCTTGGTGGTGCCACAGGTGTCTCCACAACAGCTTCTGCAGGAGTATCCTGGATGTCTCCACATTCACTGTCCTCAGTGTCTCCTTCTTCTGCATCTGTGATGTGAAATGGTGCAATGTTAATTTGTGGTGGGGGTAATGTGTCACATTAAGCATACTTGAGTCTCAATAAATCACTGACTTCAATCACTGACTACCATGCATTGTTTATGGGTTTTACTTTCCTATGTTGTCTTTGACTACCCACTTGCCTGACCAGCCTGTAACTCCCATAATGCATTTGGGTTGCGAGGGAAAAGGTGGACTGGAGTTTGTCTCTGTACACTGGGGTTGAACTGAGGGAATGTGCACAGTAAGATGCATGTACAGTTGCAAGCATCTTACCTTGTGAAGTACTGGCCGCTCCGGATGTATCCAGCTGTGCCACTCCCACTATTGCTTCTGGATGGATTGTGGACTCAACCATGTCCTCCATAGGTATATTATCAGGCACTGTTGATGGGCCCCCTCTAGTCCTCTTGGCCTCCTTCATCCTGTCTGCAATCCTGGCTGCACAGGTCATACAAACGCTTCTTCAGGTCATCTATGGTGCTGTGTGTGACCCCCACTGCATTGACTTTGCTCCTGATCTGAAGCCATACTTTCCTTTTTACCGCCGTAGGCACTTTTAGTGACTGTTTGCCAAAGAGCCTTTCATGACTCTTGGCCACCTCCTCTAAGAAGTTTTCCAGTTCCCTCTCACTGAACTTTAATTTTCTTTTCCTGCTCACAGCACTCTCCCCTGATGCTGGTGGATCCATTATAGAGCACTGGAAATGTCTGCAAGCCAAGTTGGTGCTAGTTCTGCTCTGCTCCTGCATTCAGCTTCCTCCTCTCACTTGCTCTGGGTACTGAATGAAGCATGGGCTGGGTGACTTCCTGGTTGTGATGTCATCAGCATGCTTCCTATGCGACGCATTATTTGCGATTTAGCAAATTGCGATTTTGCTAATAGCGATTTCGCAATTTGCGAAATTGCTAAATAGCTTAATTGGTATTTGCATGTCTCTATTGTATGTTCACTAATTGCGATTGCAAATTTTACCGATTCAGTGATTATTCGCTATGAGGGTCATGCATTGCAGATTGCGATTCCTAAATTGCGAACCCTTAATTTTCGCAAATTAGAAATCGCAATTTCTGATTTTGATGCATGTGCCCCATAGTCTGTTCCTTTTTTTACAGAACTTAGTACCTGTATGAGCCAAAGACAATTCTGTCAGAAGGTATTATGTCAATACCGAACAATAATTCTTCCTATTTAAACAGGGGTGATACTATATCTCTCCTGTTTACCCTCTTAGCTCTCTTTGTGAACTATTCTTTCTTGTTTATACTTGCCACTTTGGTGTTTGAGTACACAACGTATTTTTTATGGTACAGACCAACCAAACTAACTCACTCGCCCACTTGACTGGTATTCTGGTGCACCAATGTGTTTTCACTTTGCATCGCATTGTTCACTTTCTTCGAATCCGATTAACTTATGAGCGCAAGCATAGTCTTGAACCTGTAGGACTCTGGTGCTTGTTGATGATGTATGTAGGCCTCAAGTTATATTGACTTCTTTTGATGAAACTGTGTGAATGACACTTCTTTATCATCACAAGATGCATTCATGGACTGTCCAGCATGTTATACTTATTTGGGTATTATTATGATTTTGTTACATCCTTGATAAAGTACAACAGATTAAATAGGTGTTGGCTGTTTTTCTGTATCTGGAACAATGAACGCCTATACTTAACTGCAATCTCACTTGTTAAATTACTTACGCTCTTTACAGCTGCATATGTGTGCTCCAATATAATTTATGAATACATTACTTCCATACTGTCTTTACTGCTAATTAACAAACATGCAGAGACAGGTAGTGCTTTCAACAGAGTCACATTCAATGTCATTTGAAAATAAATTTCAGAGGCTACAGCAAGGTTTCGGGATATTTATTTGCAATGTTAAGTTTCACCTTGAAAAGTAGTAGTAACCCTGGATATTCCATTTAACCAGGCTTGCATTTGCCTTGATTGCTCTATAGTAAGACTATATAAGTGACTACCCACTCACCTTAACAACAACAATCTCCTCGACACTACTCAAGCCAGATTCAAGCAGCCCAACCACTGTACAGAGACTTTCCTCTTTGCCGAGGTGGATGAACATAGACAGAGGTGACACTGTGGCCCTCATCTTACTGGACCTTTCCGCAGAATTCCACACTACCTCCCACCCCATCCTTATGCAACAGCTAAATGAAACCAGCATCCAAATACCTTCACTTCACTGGATTTGCTCCTTTCTAACAGGGTTTACCCAGTCGGTCAGCCTGTCCCCTGCTGCTTCAGACACCATCTGTGGCTTTCCTCGAGGATCCTCACTCAGCCCTACCTTGTTCAATGCCTACATGACCCCCATTCACCAGCATCATTCACACCCATGGAATCAACATCATATCCTATGGTCAACACCCAGCTCATACTCTCCCTTTGCCTGAAGACGCCAAACACCTGGACCAGTGTCTCACCCTGCATGACAAAAGTCACCAGATGTATGGAAACCAACTCCCTCAAGCTCAACACAGATAAGATGGAAGTAGTAATCTTTGACAAAGATACCTCCCTATGCCACTCCATCTGGTGGCCTGCCAAATTGAGACCAACACCCCTCCTGGCAATAGATGCAAAGAATCTCAGAATAGTAGTCAACAACTAATTCACCATGTCTGGCCAAGTGAACCAGTCTCCTGCATCAACACACTCAAGATGCTAAAGGAAAGCTTCAAATGGCTACCAATGAACATTCACAGAATCACCCTATCCCTCATCACCAGAAAGCTGGCCTACGACAACAAACTTCATGTTAAAATCAATTGTGAGTTGACCAGAGGACTCCAGATCATACAAAACACAGAGGCCAAGCTCACCCTCAATGTTCCACACTGTGCTCAAATAACCTCACACCTCAAAGAGCTCTACTGGCTCCCAATCCACTAACAAGCACTTTTCAAACTCCTTACTCACACATACAAATCCTTGCACAACATTGGCCCCACGTACCTCAACAACCGAACAAAGATTCACAAACTTATCAGACATCACTCCTGAGCCAGACTCCTACTCGTACACATCCCTGCATACACAGAACCAAATCTGGCCATTGGACCTCCTCCAACTTTTCTCCTAAAGCCTAGACAGGCCTTCCCCTGCTCATCAGAGCCACCTCCTCAGTTCTTGAATTTTGCAAGAAATTGAAGACCTGGTTCTTCACCTATACAAATATACATAACAAAACAAGCTATTCATCGTCATTTACGCATTATTTACCTCTATGTTTACATTTATTTTTATTGGTTTCAGTGAAAATTACAGGTATTACAAAGCAATATGAAAGCCACCAGAATGAATGAAGTGCGATCCGGGCAATCTTGTCCGTCTGGTTAACTATATAACTCTCGGGGTTCATGGGCCCCTGGGTGACAGTGATAAACAAAAAGCCATCATACAGCCTGTTGAATAGAGACAACCATAAAAGGAAAAACTAAACATACCCCCCACCCCCAGTCCTCCCCCCTCCCCAACAAGTGTGCCGGATTCTCGGAATATAGATCTTAGCATACGCATCTCTATCAGCGTGTTCCCTCTGAGGGCCCAGGGGGATCAGTCTTGACCTCTGTCAAGAGTAGCAAGCGGAGATATCTAGGGCATATGATTTCATTGAATTCTTTAGAGAGAAGTGTAAGCAGTTGTTGCCAGACTGTTTGGAATGATGCTGCTGATTGTGTGAGTGTGGCTTGGATACGTTCCATTCCCAGTGTGAACCATAACTTATGCAGCCACCCCGTGTGGGTAGGTCTGGTGTTCGTCCCCCAGAGTGATAAGATGTGTTGGGATGCAGCCTGCATGGCAATGCCCATCTGGCGCCCTCTTATTGATTTTAAAGGGAAGGTGATTGTATTTGGGAGACCAAAAAGGTGTAAGCCGGAAATCTTGGGATCTCAGTGTCAAATGAACTATGTCGTTGAGTACTGCCATCCAATATTCCCTAACTTCCATGCAATCCCAAAGTAAGTGAGTCAGGGTACCCCTTTCCCCACAATACCTCCAGCAGGATGCACTACGGGTCGGGTTGCCTCTGTTAAGCCTCACAGGGGTGAGGTACCAATATGTAGCCCGTTTCACCGCTGTTTCCCCTGCCTGCTGCATTTCGCGCCGTGTGATTGGCCCTGTGATATATCGAACGCCACTCTCGATGCAACAGCTTCCTCCCCAGCTCCGCCTCCCAGCGCCTTTGCCTTGCCGCGTGCTGTGCCTCGTGGGGTGGGGGGGGTGAGCATCTTATATAATTCTGTGATAAGACCCTTATCCGATTCTTTCGTTACCAGCCATTTTTCAAAGTCAGTCATGTACCTGCTAACTAATGGGCCATGTTCGGGTTGTGTGAGCCAATGCCTTAGCTGAAAGTACTGAAAAAGCTGTGGCGAGGTAATGTCATATCTCCGGGCCAGCTCCGAAAGGGGAAGAAAACCTTGTAAATCGAAGAGGTGCCCAGCCGATCTACAGCTAGATCTATACTATTGTGGAAAGGCGTGAGGGTCAGTGTCAGGGGGGAACTCAGGGTTGTCCAAGAGAGGGGTGAGTGGGGAAGGGAAGGTTGTAAGGCCCCGTTTAACAGCAACCGTGTCCCATACCCTCAGAATGGTGCGAGTAATAGGTGAGTTCTGGATGTAACGCGGCCTGTGGGTTCGGCGGAGGAACATTATCTTCCACAGTGACGTCTGGGCCATAGCTCTATCTTGGAAGAGCCACCTCTTCTCTAATTCTGGTCTGTGCCACTCAACTAAATAGCGCAGTTGTGCTGCCTGAAAGTATTGTTGGAGATTGGGGATCCCGAGGCCTCCCTCATCCATCCCTCGGTTTGCTAGTTGCTTATGTAGGCTCTGTCTTCCCCCCTATATAAAATGCTGGAGGGCCACCTATAGATTCGCAATAGTCCCGGCTAGCGGGGACACTGGAATAGTTTGAAAAATGTATAGAATCTTTGGGAAGGGCCGAAATTTTCACCGCTACAATCCGTCCTTAGAAGGAGAGAGGTTTTTTGGACCAGCGCGCCAGGTCCTTATGGATCTGGGACGTGAGGTTGGTGTAATTGAGGGCAAATATTTTCTCTGTGGACGGAGTAAGGGTGATACCCAGGTACGGAAGCTGTGGTTGTGTCAATAAGCCCCCCCCCATACACGGGTGCACCAGGAGTTGAGCATGCTTTTTTGCCCAGCAGTAGAATCAACGATTTCCCCCTATTCATCGGGAAGCCGGACACCTCTCCAAATAATTCCACTTCTGCCAGAAACGCTGGCACCGAGCTCTCCGGATGATCAAGAGCAGCTAGGATGTCATCAGCATATAGGCCTATAGAATGCGGTTCCCCAGCGAACTTAATGCCCCGTATGTTCGGGTTATCATGTACCTTTTGTGCCAGCGGTTCGACATAGAGCGTGAACAAGAGAGGAGAAAGGGGGCACCCCTGCCTTGTACCTCGCTGGATTTCAAAGGGGCTGGAGCGCAGGCCGCCTAGGCGAACCTGCACCTGGGGGCGATGACAACAGCTCGCAATCCATGCCTGGAAGCGTTCACCCACTTTGAGATGCATCAGGACCTTCTGCAAAAAACTCCAATTGACACAGTCAAACCCTTTTTCAGCATTGATAGCTAGTAACACCGAATCTGATTGCTGGAAGTGGGCCTTGTCGACCAGGTGAAGAAATCTTTTAGTATTGTCACTGCACTGCTGGCCAGGGACAAAGCTTGATTGGGCCGGCTCAATAATCCCGGGTAAATACGACTCAAGTCGAGCAGCCAACATGCTTGTGAACAGCTTAAGGTCTAAGTTAAGCAAGGAAATGGGCTGGAATGCCAAACACTGTGCAGCCTCCTTACCCGGTTTGGGTAGTACCACGATCTCTCCTTCCAGCATGTCCGATGGAATGGAGCCCGGGCCTTGGAATGAATTAAAAAGCCTAGGGAGTACAGGGGCGAACAGCGGGCAGAAGGTTTTATAAAAGCCGGCGGAGAAGCCGTCCGGGCCCAGTGATTTTAGAGGTCGGAGCGGGATATGGCTGCTATTACCTCGTCAAGTCGGATGGAGGCATCCAGGGTGTCCGCGCTCGCTGAGGTCAGTGCCGTAGTGGCGGTACCTTCCAGATAGGTGTCGGCGTCCGCTCCTGGGACAGTTTCGGCATGATATAATGAAGCCTAATAATTACGAAATGCCTCCACAATCTGCGCCTCCTCCCGAATTTCATCTCCGTTCTCGTCACGCAGGACCTGGATTTTTGAGCGTTGGACCTTTGCTTTCAGTGCCCTGGTAAGGAGGTGATCTGTCTTTTTCCCCCTACGTAATAAGTATGGCGTAGGCGAAGGGCGGCATATTCGGCTCTGTCGGTATCCAGTCCTGCCAATTGAGCTCTGGCCCCTTTTAGTTGCTTCCAGACCCTGGGAGCCCCAGTACGACTGTGGACCCGCTCCAGCTCTACAACCTGGGCAGTTAGGGCCTCACGCTTTACTTTATGGTCCTTGGAATCCGCTGCTGTTACCGCTACATGTTTCGATTTCAGGGCCCCCATAGTGCTGACACTGGCGTCTCGGGAATGTTGTTGATGGCTAAATATTCGGTGATACACTTACGGAGTTGCTGAGCTACATCTGCGCGCTGCAGGAGGGGTTCTCTTAGTCTCCAGCCACCCTGGGGTCTCCTAACCTTGGGGACTGTGAGTGTAAGTTCCACTGCATCATGATCTGAAATAGCTGCCAGAGTGATGCATACGTCCACTTTCCGGGCCTCTAGTTCCGAAGTTCAAGTTCAAGTTCAAGTTCAGGAATTTGTATAGCGCACTACTCACCCAGAGGGTCTCAAGGCGCTTAGGGAAGGGTTGTGCATTACTTATCAAATAGCCAGGTTTTAAGCTGTTTTCTGAAGGAAAGGTGGTTCTGTGTAAGGCGGAGGTGAGTGGGGAGGGAATTCCAGGTTTTGGCCGCTAAGAAGGAGAAGGATCTTCCTTCCATGGTGGATCTGTGGATGCGCGGAATTGTGGCGAGGGCTTGATTGGATGACCGTAGTTGGCGGGTGGGTGTGTAGAAGGACAGACGTGTGTGGAGGCATTCGGGTCCTAGGTCGTAGAGGGCCTTGTGTGCGTGGGTGAGGAGGCGGAAGGTTATTCTTTTGTTGACGGGGAGCCAGTGGAGGTCTTTCAGGTGACCGGTAATGTGAGCTTGACGGGGGATGTCCAATATGAGTCTGGCTGAGGCGTTTTGAATGCGTTGGAGTTTTTTCTGTATTTTGGCTGTGGTTCCGGCATAGAGGGTGTTTCCATAGTCCAGTCGGCTAGTGACCAGTGCGTGGGTGACAGTCTTTCTTGTTTCGGTGGGGATCCAACAGAAGATTTTTTTGAGCATGCGAAGTACGTTGAAGCATGAGGATGAGACGGCGTTGACTTGTTTGGTCATCGAGAGGGAGGAATCTAGGATGAAGCCCAGGTTACGTGCGTGGTCTGTAGGTATGGGTGCTGTGCCCAGGGCCGGTGGCCACCATGAGTCGTCCCAGGCGGAGGGGGATGATCCTAGGATGAGGACTTCCGTTTTGTCCGAGTTTAGTTTTAAGCGGCTGTTCTTCATCCATTCGGCTACTTCTTTCATTCCTTCGTGTAGGTTGGTTTTGGCGGTGTTAGGGTCTTTGGTGAGGGAGAGGATCATCTGGGTGTCGTCTGCATAGGAGATGATGTTGAGGTTGTGTTGTCGCGCGATGGATGCGAGGGGACTCATGTAAACGTTAAAGAGGGTGGGACTGAGTGATGATCCTTGTGGTACTCCACAGATGACTTCGCTGGCCTCTGATTTGAATGGGGGGAGGCGGACTCTCTGGGTTCTTCCAGCTAGGAAGGAGATGATCCAGTCCAATGCTTTTCTATGTATTCCGACGTTGCTGAGGCGTTGTATGAGGGTGCTATGACAGACTGTGTCGAAGGCTGCGGAGAGGTCAAGTAGGATGAGTGCAACTGTTTCTCCGTTGTCCAGTAGCATTCGGATGTCGTCTGTAGCTGTGATGAGAGCGGTTTCCGTGCTGTGTTGAGCACGGAAGCCGGACTGTGAGGTGTCGAGGGAATTGTTGGATTCAAGGAAGGCGGCGAGCTGACTGTTGACGGCTTTCTCAATGACTTTGGCAGGGAATGGGAGGAGTGAGATGGGGCAGTAGTTCTTAAGTTCAGATGGGTCTGCTGTGGGTTTCTTCAGGAGGGCGCTGAGTTCGGCATGTTTCCAGATTTCTGGGAAGGTAGCGGAGTTGAAGGAGCAGTTGATGATATCGCGGAGATGTGGTGCGATGATGGAGTCTGCTTTGTTGAAAATGTAGTGGGGACATGGGTCGGTTGGCGATCCTGAGTGGATGGAGTTCATCAGGCGGATAGTGTCTTCAGTAGTGATTGGGTTCCAGGCGCGAAGGTTGTGAGAGTTCTGTTTTGGTTCGGGGATGGGTGGGGAGGACTGTTCTTCGGATTGGTTTTCAAAGCTGTTATGTATGTCAGTGATTTTGTTGTGGAAGAAAGAGGATAAGGAGTCGCAGAGGTCTTGGGAGGGAGTGATGTCGTTCGTGCCGGCAGTGGGGTTGGTGAATTCTTTGACGATGTTGAATAGTTCTTTGCTGTTGTGGGCGTTGTTGTCGAGTCGTTCCTTGAATGCTGATTTCTTGGTGGATCGGATCAATTGGTGGTGTTTGCGGGTGGCTGCCTTGAAGGTGGTCAGGTTGTTAGTGGTTGGGTTTTTTCTCCAGGTTTTCTCGAGAGTACGACATAACTTCTTGGATTTCTTACGGTCATCGTTGAACCAGGGGGCCTTTTTGCTACCTAGTTTGATCTGGTGGTTTTTCAAGGGTGCTAGTTCATCAGCGCTGTGGGTGATCCATTGTGTGAGTTTGGAGGCAGCTTGGTTTGGATCCGATGATATGGCAGAAGGGTTTTGATTAATCGATGTGAAGAGTTGTTCGGCTGTGATTTTGTTCCAGTTTCTTCGAGGAATAGGTAGTGGGGGCTTGTGGGTCGTAGTCTTTTTGTAGTTGAAGTGAACGCAGCTGTGGTCCGTCCAATGGAGGGCTGTGGTGTGGTCGAAGGAGATGTGCTTGCTGGAGGTGAAGATGGGGTCGAGCGTGTGTCCGGCAAGGTGGGTGGGGGTGTCAACAAGTTGTTTGAGTCCGAGATTGGCCAGGTTGTCCAGAAGGGTGGTGGTGTTGCTGTCGTTTTTCTTTTCCAGGTGGAAGTTGAGGTCTCCCAGTAGGATGTAGTTCTCGGAGTTGAGGCATTGTTGGCTGATGAAGTCGGTGATGTCTTCGTTGAATTGTGTGTGGGTTCCTGGTGGTCTATAGATGAGGGTGCCTCTAAGTGTGGTCCTGGGGTCGGTGTGGATCTGGAAGTGGAGGTGTTCGGCGGTAGCGAGGTTATCGTCGGAGCTGGTCGTGATTCGGATGGTGTTCTTATGGACGATGGTGATGCCTCCTCCTGTTTGGTTGGTGCGGTCTTTTCAGGTGATCTTGTAAGCGTCCGGGATGGCTATGGCGATGTCGGGAGCCGATGAGGCGTTCATCCAAGTTTCTGTAAGGAAGGCGATGTCTGGAGATGACGTGTCGAGTAGGTCCCAAAGTTCAGTGGCGTGTCTGTGGACCGAGCGGGTGTTCAGCAGAATACACTTCAGGTAGTTAGAGTCGGAACTGTGTTTGGAATTAGTGGATTTGGTGTAGGTCTTGGTGCAGGTGAACTTGCAGGAGTGGCAGGTGAAGGGTCCATGGGTGTGTCCTGGGGCAGCTTCGCAGCATTGTGGTTTGCGTCCGGGGTTAAGGGCAGAGAGGGTAGCGGCGTCGTACGTTATGCGGGTGGAGTGGGGTTTGCGTGGACCAGCGGGTCTGGCGCTGGGCGCGGTCCAGGCGCAGACGGGCGTAGACGGGCTTACCTTTGGCGCACCTTCGGCGCACATAGGGCGCATCCGCTGCGCGTGAACGCTGCACGCAAATGCATCTGTCATATGCGGAAAGTGGAGGGGAGGGGCGAGGGAGGATCAGCTGGGAGGCGGGGCGGGCTGTAGAGGACGGGCTCCGAGGCACAACAACAACAAAATGGCAGCGAAAACGAAACTAGAGACAGGCTGGGGCACAAAGACTAATTAAAGACTGAGACAATGTGTGATGAAAGCGCTACAATGATCGATTCACAAAACAAGCAATGCAATATTCAGACAAAGCAACATAAATAGCGCTACAACTGGGACAGCGCGAATTAAAGCACAGTGCTAAAATCGGCTTAAAGCGCTAAAAATATTTCTATTCTTCGACAATGCTAATCGCACTACAGCGCTATGATAGACAGGAGCCAGCAGATTTGTAAGCAGCAGATCTGAGCAAAGAGCACAGCCCAACGATACCAAATGAGAGCTGGGAGCGTGGGGAGCGACCGCTACTGAGAGCGTCAGGACGGTCACAGCGCTTCCAAGGGCGGGAGCAGGCTATGCAGTCAGTGGGAGGGAGGATCAGCTGGGAGGCGGGGCGGGCTGTAGAGGACGGGCTCCGAGGCACAACAACAACAAAATGGCAGCAAAAACGAAACTAGAGACAGGCTGGGGCACAAAGACTAATTAAAGACTGAGGCAATGTGTGATGAAAGCGCTACAATGATCGATTCACAAAACAAGCAATGCAATATTCAGACAAAGCAACACAAATAGCGCTACAACTGGGACAGCGCGAATGAAAGCACAGTGCTAAAATCGTCTTAAAGCGCTAAAAATATTTCTATTCTTCGACAATGCTAATCGCACTACAGCGCTATGATAGACAGGAGCCAGCAGATTTGTAAGCAGCAGATCTGAGCAAAGAGCGCAGCCCAACGATACCAAATGAGAGCTGGGAGCGTGGGGAGCGACCGCTACTGAGAGCGTCAGGATCCTATAAAGTGGTCCAATCTAGCATAGGTGCGGTGCACATGGGAGTAGAAGGTATATTGTGATGTTCCTCGGTGTTTAGCCCTCTATAAGTTCACTAGCCCTCTTTGCTGTAACCATTCCTTGCCTGCCCCGGAGATAGCACCAGCGCTGCCGTATCTGTGCCCTGACCTGTCTTTGTTAGTGTCCATCACTAAATTAAGGTCCCCCCCTAGAAGCAGAAGGGGGTCTGAAGTGCGCAGCGCCTCCAAAAGCGCGTTCCGTAGGAATGGCTCTTGCCCCGTGTTTGGTGTATACAGAGACCCCACCGTTATCTGTTGGCCACCCATCAGTATGCCGTGAGCTAACAATCTACCTTGATCTCTCCCACCTTGTCCTTGATCTGCCCTCGAAAGTGTTTAGACACCAAAATCGCAACCCCTGTTTTTTTCTCTGGTGTGGAGGAGAAGAATTGGTGGGGGAATGTGCGGGACCTCATCCTATGCCAATCTTTTGTGAGTAGGTGAGTTTCCTGGAGCAAACAAATTTCGCCCCCTGAATTTTCGAGATAAGAAAGCACCGCTCTCCGCTTAATGGGGTTGTTCAGGCCTTTCACATTTAGAGTCAAAATTCTTAAGGTAGCGTCTGTCATCCTGAATTCAATGGGTAATGAGTGCTAGGTGAAGCTAGTGACATTCCGTCTTGTCTCATGTTTGAGCACTGACCCTTCCGACACTCTGGTTCCCCCCAGCACACTGGTTCTCACCCCTGTCCCTTCCCGTCCCAACTCCCATCTCCCCCTCCCCCCATTCCCTCCTACCCCTCCCGGAATTCCCTTCCCTCAGCCCCCCAACCAACCCCCTCCTCAGGGCCCAGGCCCCCAACCCCTACCCAAACATCCCAACTCCCGCCACCCTCCACCCTAACCCCAACCAAGAACTCCCAATGCCGAATCATAGTTCCAGGCTATTAATACTCAGTTAAGGCCTGTGATAACGTTATGTGGAGGAGTGTGTCGCTGTGGCAACCCTGTCAGCCCCCCGCCCGCCCCCTTACTGGACCAGCATGAATATGGTGCAAAGAAAGCCCCCGTCTCCGCTGCGTCAAACCTTTGCCGCGTGTCCTTAGAAACTTCCCGGATGGCCGATGCCTGTTCTTGCGCCACTGTAGCTGGGTCCGGTTTAAGGCTGGTCTTGGGTGAACGTCTTTGGCCCACTCTCTGCCAACCGTCTCGTGAGGACTGTGGCGATTTCTCTTGTGAAGAGCGCGAAGATGTCTCTTGCATCATTGATTCCTCGTCGAGCTCAATGCCCAGCAGGGTTCATGTGTCCTGTAGAGATCTGAGCTGGCGTAGGGTCCCTTTCCATCTAAAGATCAACCAAAAGGGAAGCCCCCAGGAGTAGGGGATCCCGTTGTCGCGCAAGAATGTTGTGACCACCCTAAAGGTTTTCCTCTTGTGCAGGGTGATGGCCAAAAGATCCTGGTACAGCGCCACCTGATACCCTTGATAATCAATCAATCAATCAAAGCATTTATATAGCGCACTACTCACCCAGAGGGTCTCAAGACGCTAGGGGAGGGGGGGTCTGCTACTGCTCGAACAGCCAGGTCTTGAGCTGCTTCCTGAAGGCAAGGTGGTCCTGGGTCAGGCAGAGGTGGGTCGGGAGGGAGTTCCAAGTCTTGGCGGCCAGGTAGGAGAAGGACCTTCCTCCTGTGGTGGCTCTTCGGATGCGGGGGACGGCGGCAAGGGCGTGGCCGGTCGATCGAAGCTGGCGTGTGGGAGCGTAGAAGTTGAGGCGGCTGTTGAGGTATCCTGGGCCTTGGTTGTGTAGGGCTTTGTGTGCGTGGGTGAGGAGACGGAAGGTGATTCTCTTGTTGACCGGGAGCCAGTGCAGATCTCTCAGGTGTCCGGAGATGTGGCTGCGACGGGGGATGTTCAGGATGAGTTGTGCTGAGGCGTTCTGAACCCGCTGGAGTCTCTTCTGGAGTTTGGCGGTGGTTCCGGCGTAGTGGGAGTTGCCGTAGTCCAGACGGCTGGTGACGAGGGCCTGGGTGACCGTCTTCCTGGTCTCGGTGGGGATCCACCGGAAGATCTTACGTAGCATGCGCAGGATGTTGAAGCACGACGAGGAGACGGCGTTGATTTGTCTGGTCATGGAGAGGGAGGAGTCCAGGATGAAGCCCAGGTTGCGTGCATGGTCTGTTGGTTTGGGTGCGCTGCCCAGGGCGGGGGGCCACCAGGAGTCGTCCCAGACAGAGGGTGAAGATCCCAGGATGAGGACTTTTGTTTTGTCCGAGTTCAGTTTCAGGCGGCTGTTCGTCATCCACTTGGCTACGTCTGTCATCCCTTCGTGTAGGTTGGCTCTGGAGGTGGCGGGGTCGTTGGTGAGGGAGAGGATCAGCTGGGTGTCGTCGGCGAAGGAGATGATGTTGAGGTTGTGTTGGCATGCGATGGCTGCGAGGGGGCTCATGTAGACGTTGAAGAGGGTTGGGCTGAGCGAGGAGCCTTGAGGAACGCCGCAGATGACTTCGGTGGCTTCTGATCTGAACGGGGGCAGGTGGACTCTCTGTGTCCTTCCGGTGAGGAACGAGATGATCCATTCCAGTGCCTTCTCCTGGATTACGACGTTGCTGAGGCGCCGCACTAGGGTACGGTGGCAGACAGTGTCGAAGGCCGCGGAGAGGTCTAGGAGGATGAGGGCTGCTGTTTCTCCGTTGTCGAGCAGGGCTCGGATGTCATCGGTGGCTGCGATCAGGGCGGTCTCGGTGCTGTGGTTGGCCCGGAAGACAGACTGCGAGAGGTCGAGGGATCCGTTCGTCTCAAGGAAGGCGGCCAGCTGCTTGTTGCAAGATGGGGCAGTAGTTCTTGAGGTCGTGGGGTCGGCTGATGGCTTCTTTAGTAGCGCGCTGAGTTCGGTGTGCTTCCAGCTCTCCGGGAAGGTAGCGGTGTCAAAGGAGTTGTTGATGATGTCCCGCAGGTGGGGTGCGATGACAGCTTCGGCCTTGTTGAAGACGTGGTGAGGGCAGGGGTCAGTCGGAGATCCGGAGTGGATGGAGTTCATCGTGCGGATCGTGTCTTCAGTGCTGATCGGGGTCCAGGCGCGGAGGGTGGTGGTGGGGGGCGGTAGTTCAGTTGTGGCGTGCGTCGGTTGAGTGCTGAAGCTGTTGTGTATGTCCGCGATCTTGTTGTGGAAGTAGGAGGCGAGGGAGTTGCAGAGGTCTTGCGAAGGGGTGATGTCGTTGTTTCCGGCGTTGGGGTTGGAGAGCTCTTTAACGATGTTGAAGAGTTCCTTGCTGTTGTGTGCGTTGTTGTCCAGTCGTTCCTTGAATGCAGTTTTCTTGGTGGCGTGGATCAGTTGGTGGTGTTTTCGGGTGGCGAGCTTGAGGGCAGTCATGTTGTTCGGTGTTGGGTCTCTGCGCCAGGCTTTCTCGAGTGCTCGGCAGTTCTTCTTGGAGCTCTTGAGTTCGTCGGTGAACCATGGGGCTTTCTTGCTGCCGGGTCTGCTGGGCGGGGTCTTCAGAGGGGCGAGGTCATCTGCGCAGTTGCTGATCCACTTCGCGAGGTTGGTGGCCACCTGGCTTGAGTTTGTTGCGCTGGTGGGAGGGTTCATGCTCAGGGAAGTCGCGAGCTGGTCGGCTGTGATCTTGTTCCAGTTTCTGCGTGCAACCTGTTGCTGGTGGTGGTGGATCGTGGTCCTACTGAAGCTGAAGTGGACGCAGCTGTGGTCCGTCCAGTGGAGTCCGGTGGCGTGGCTGACGGCGATGTCCTTGCTGGATGAGAAGACGGGGTCGAGTGTGTGTCTGGCGTAGTGGGTGGGGGTGGTCACCAGCTGCTTGAGACCGAGGTTGGCGAGGTTGTCCAGCAGGGTGGTGGTGTTGCGGTCGTTGTTGTTCTCCAGGTGGAAGTTGAGGTCCCCGAGGAGGATGTAGTCAGCGGAGAGGAGGGCGTGCGGGCTTATGAAGTCGGCGATGTCTTCGCTGAATGGTGTGCATGGTCCCGGGGGTCTGTAGATGAGGGTGCCTCTGAGGGTGGTCTTGGGGTTGATGTGGATCTGGAAGTGCAGGTGTTCGGCGGGTGCGAGGGTGTCGTCGGTGTTGGTCGTGATGCGGATGGTGTTCGTGTGGATGATGGCGATGCCTCCTCCTGTCTGGTCGACGCGGTCCCTCTGGATGATCTTGTAGCCGTCTGGGATGGCGATGGCGATGTCGGGCGCTGAGGAGGCGTTCATCCAGGTTTCCGTGAGGAAGGCGACGTCTGGGGCTGTGGTGTCGAACAGGTTCCAGAGCTCGACGGCGTGTCTGTGGATGGAGCGGGTGTTGAGCAGAATGCACTTGAGGTGGTTGCTGCTGGTGCTCGGCTTGGTCGGTGCTGGTGTAGTGCAGGTCCGGGTGCAGTTGAACTTGCAGGAGTGGCAGCAGAAGGGTCCGTGGGTGCGTCTCGGGGTGGCTCGATAGCATCCCGGGATCCGACCGGTGTTGAGTGCGTAGAGTTCGGTGGCGTCGTAGGTCCAGCGGGTGGGCTGGGGTCTGCGGGGGCCAGGCACGGGCAGGCGCAGACGGGCTTACCTTTGGCGCACCTTCGGTGCTCAGTCGGCTGCGCGGTCGCTCTGGGGGCGTCATAAGTAGGGGGACGGGAGGGCGGGTCAGCTGGGTAGGCGCGAGCAGGGCGGCCAATGGGCTGGTGGTGGGCGGGGCCGCAGGGGGTCAGCTGCGGGAAAAACTGGCAGCCGGGCGGCTCAGCTGTGGCTGGGTCGCTCGGGTGCAGGTAGGGCAGCAGCGACAGGAGCAGGTGGGCGGGAGTCCTCAGCAGTCCTCAGCGGTTCGTCAGGTAGCGGCGGGAGCAAGGGGGTGACCCGGCCTACTGAAAGGCGCAGTGGTCACCAGGTGATAGTGGAGAGGCTGTTTCTGTCACGCTTCACTCAGGATTCGCTCTTTGAGGGGGAAATCAGGTAGGAAGGCTAGAATTTCAGGTGGGGGAGCAGGTGCAGGGCGTGCCAGGCCCACCCTGTGCACCCTCTCGATGCGGATTTCAAAGTTGTCGGGCACCCCTAGAATCTCCCGGAACATTCCCTGCAGGAAGGTTGTGACACTGTCCCCTTCCACCTTGGATGGCACGCCTCGGACACTGATGTTGTTCCTCCGAGAGCGGTTTCAAGATCTTCCGTATGTGCCTCCAGGTCAACTTGCTGTTCACGAAGACGGTGGACTTACTGCTGAAGGTGTTCCACCTCCTCGCCCCTAGTCTGTTCCGCTTCTTCCACCGCCGCCACTCATTCCCCCAGACCTACAACATCTCGGCGCAGTTCGCGGTGCTCCCCGGCCATGTCTTGTTTTAGCGCCTGAAAATCCTCACGCAGGGAGTTAAATTAAGTTTCCAAAAATGCTTTAGTGATGGGGGCCCCTTCTCCCTCCTGCACCGTGGTCTCCTTCGCCGCTGCTGGGGACGGGGGGTCTTCTCCCCCTTGGGAGTGCCCTTGACCAGCATTTCTGTGCGCCCTCCTCTACGCCCCACGGTGGCCATGTTTCACTGCCAGCGCCAACCCGGGGGGCCCCAAATGCCTGTCCCCCAGGAGGAAACGAGCGATGGCGCTTACGTGGGCGGCCTACCAATTTGCTCCGGTGGTGTCTGGGTGGCGAGAGTCGAGTTTTAGGCCACGGCTTCCCTCCTTGTGGTGTTTTTTCGCTAGGTATGACCCTTGCCGCCTCTCTCTACTCCCCGCGGGGGCCACGCTCTGCCGGACCGCACATCAGGTCCCAGGGATCTCAGGCCTCAAGAAGCTCTCTGTGTGGAGCAGGGGGAAGCCCACGCAGCCAGTCTAGGGAGCCCCAGCCGGCCCCACCAAGCCAGAGTGAAGCAGGCCGTATCCCCGCCCAGGCCGCACAGACTGTGGTCGATATGCCTCTCGTTGGGCCCTCCTCTTGGTGCAATTTTCACGGGTGAGACCCCGGGTATGCTATTGCAGGCTTGCGGCGGGGCCCCACATCCCTCCTCTCCTCACCTCCCTGTCTCTGAGGGGCCTCTCACAGGGCAGGAGCGAGTAACTGGTAGGCCCGTGTTCAGGTCCGGTCGCCAAAGAGCCAGATTTGCGTCTCCGAGACTTGTCGTGGAGTTAGGCCTCGCGCCGTCACTCCGCCTCAGTCTCAGTAGCCCCTGTGGTAAGGCCCCCTGTGCTGCAGCAGTATCATCCGTCTCAGGCTGGGCCCCCACCGCTCCTGTCGTCTTCAGGCGCCGGGTTGGGGTTACCGCACTGTAGTAGGTACTGAAGCCTGGGCCTCAATTTTTGTTGCTCCCACGGATGGCTCTCTTGTTGCCTCCCGCGATTCCCCGGTGGGGCCGCACCCGCAGCGGCAACGCCCGGCAGCACCGCAACGCACTCCCTCCTCCGGCGGCAATCTCCAACCTCCTCCTTCTCGGCAGGGCGCCCCTCAGGGAGCTCACGGGCAGTGAGAGGGCTCCACGGCACCTCCGAGCAGTGTCTCCTCCAACAGGGTGGCTCCTAGGCTCCGCCGGCACCCCAAAGGCAGTCGCTCTTCACTCTGCAGCACTCGACTGCGGTATTCACTGAAAAGGGGCCTTGGCGCTCAGTAAAAGGTCACGACAGGGGGTTTGGAGTGGGGAGCCTCGCGGTCGAGCGTCCTCTCAGGTCGCCATCTTGGCCACGCCCCCCATTATTTACTTTTAAAATGATTTCCTCTGTGTCGATTTCTTTCTAACATTTCGTACAGCTCTTTTAAGCATTAACAGTCGTCACATGAGAAGGAGTGAATACTTTCCCATTAAAAACACTTTACAGCAAATGTGCTGACTGTCTTATTCGTTGGAGGACCTAATAACAGTTCTGTCTGACATTGGATAGATCTAGCATTACATTTGGTAACTGCAGTATTAAAATCACATAGCCTTCAAAACCTGACAACTATCTTGTTCCTTTGTTTATCTGCCTCAAGTGAATCCCCTAAAAAGATTCTGCTCTTTTCATTAAGTAATCATGTGGTCAAACTACAAATAAAACAAGCATGAAGTAAACAATATTCAAGTTCAGTAGCAATACTCACTTGAACAAGCATTGACCAAACTAGCAGGTCTGGCTTGAACTTTCAGTTACAAGCTAGAATCATTGGCTATGGCAATAAATGTCTTTAATTTTTGTTCCAAGTTAATCTGACAGAGAAAAATAAATTGTAAGACAAGGAGGCCCTTGGCTTTCTGCATCAGTGATATAAGAATAGTCATGGGGATGGAATGTCTAAGGTGCCGTTTTCGATGACGCCCGCAAAGCCTCGACAGTCGGTCGGAGCCTTTCCAGGCCACCTCTCAGTTTAATTTCTGACTGCTGCATTACAATGCTGGTGGTTAGCAATTAACCGGTCATTCTGGCTGGCTTCCGACGGGCTCAAGGAGGCAGCCGGCCAGTCCGAGGCCAGTCGGTAATCACAAAGGGCGGCCTTTCCACCCATGGGATTATGATACTCGGTCTCAGGCAGGCTTTCCATGTTGGGCTTTTCAACATGGAAAGCTTGTCGGAGAGCGAGAATGGGGGCTCTTAGCAGGGCCCCTTGCCTCTGCAGCCTCCCGTTGGGGGCAGAAGGGGCACCTATGGTGCACCCCTGTTAATCCCTGCACCCGTGGCAGACACCTTGAGGGGCCCTCCACGGGGTGCAGGGATTAACACCACCTCTTATTTCAATATGGGAGCATGTACTATGGCCTGTTTATGGCAGTAGCATATGCTCCCGTAGGAAAATGGCCGAATGTTACTGAACAGTGTTAGATCGCATCCTAATCAGGAGTTCGGGACAGCCGTCCGGAGGTCGGTGAGTCCAATTTTCGAGATGGTGTTGGTGGATGCATCAAATGAGCAAAACCTATTCAGCGGGACAGTGGTACGGGTATGGAATGTATTCGGTGGTGCCTTTTGGAGCAAACTGTCACAAATATATTACTAAAGCATGGTGTGGAGTGCACTGTCATTTACAGTCAGCACAATTTCCATGGATATAGCCACTATATTTGCACAGACATGTAGTTTCCTGAGAAAAATATATAGGGCACAAATGATAGATTATGTGTGGTGTTTTAGTGAACATTTATAATTCACGCATCACCAAGTAACGTGCCTTTATTATATTAAAATCTTCGTTTCCAACACACTTCTGAAAAACAAAAAATGGGCTTCATTTATGCTTGCAAACTGGTGATATATTCTGAAACATATGTACAGCTCATTTACATGATTCAGAAAAGGGGGTGGTGATGAACAGAGTGTCTGAATTAAGCAGACCACTCTTACCCAGTCCAAAGATCAGGGCTTGATCCATCACCGTTTTTTAGCTCACTGCACCATCCCAGCTCAGAACCTGGCTACATGCAAATTAGTCTGTTCCTGTCCCAGTGCATGATGGGAACAGGGCAAACCAAACTACCAAGCCAATTCTTATACTGGGAAGGAAACAAGCTTCCGGGGCCCGGTTTCTGGCATTTCAGCCGTCGTCTGCCCGGCTTGCTTGAATCCTGATGGTGCAATGAGCAAGGGACTCACATCTGAGTATACCCTTCCACGCTTATGGTGGACAAAATGATTCAGAAAAGGGGGTGGTGATGAACAGAGTGTCTGAATTAAGCAGACCACTCTTACCCAGTCCAAAGATCAGGGCTTGATCCATCACCGTTTTTTAGCTCACTGCACCATCCCGATCAGAACCTGGCTACATGCAAATTAGTCTGTTCCTGTCCCAATGCATGATGGGAACAGGGCAAACCAAACTACCAAGCCAATTCTTATACTGGGAAGGAAACAAGCTTCCGGGGCCCGGTTTCTGGCATTTCAGCCGTCGTCGGCCCGGCTTGCTTGAATCCTGATGGTGCAATGAGCAAGGGACTCACATCTGAGTATACCCTTTCACGCTTATGGTGGACAAAATGATTCAGAAAAGGGGGTGGTGATGAACAGAGTGTCTGAATTAAGCAGACCACTCTTACCCAGTCCAAGGATCAGGGCTTGATCCATCACCGTTTTTTAGCTCACTGCACCATCCCAGCTCAGAACCTGGCTACATGCAAATTAGTCTGTTCCTGTCCCAGTGCATGATGGGAACAGGGCAAACCAAACTACCAAGCCAATTCTTATACTGGAAAGGAAACAAGCTTCCGGGGACCGGTTTCTGGCATTTCAGCCGTCGTCGGCCCGGCTTGCTTGAATCCTGATGGTGCAATGAGCAAGGGACTCACATCTGAGTATACCCTTCCACGCTTATGGTGGACAAAATGATTCAGAAAACAGTGATGGATCAGGCCCTGATCTTTGGACTGGGTAAGAGTGGTCTGCTTGATTCGGACACTCTGTTCATCACCACCCCCTTTTCTGAATCAGCTCATTTACAGGCATTCAGATTTTGTTGTGTGATAAAACAAAAATAGACATCTTTCAGCCTTATCTTTCATAACTTTCCGTATGCCTGCAAGATTAAGTTAAGAGTTAAGTTTACCAAATCCTCTCAATTTGCAGTCAGAAAATTTAAACTGAACACCAGGCTCCATGTTAAAAGAATAAACAACAATTGTCAGAAGACAGAGCCTGACATGTGACCTCCGTCTTTAATTGCACGGAAAATGTGCCAATATATACACAAAAGGTAAATGCATCTTTATTGCTCATTCATTTTCTAAACTCCAGAATGATTATGCTGGGAGTGCTGTAGCACTCCCTGCACCCCTGCTGCCAGTGCCAGGTTGTCTAAGCTTCCAAACCTCTGAACCACTGCAGACTCATTGAGTAGAGGGCAGAGTCAATCTGAATCTCTGTCAGTTTCATGCATAAAGAGTCCCAGCCATCTAAAATAAGTCCCAGTTCTGAGCACTGGCACATACAGTCCAAATTCTGGATTAACATTTCATGTGACACGTGATTTGAGGGAAGTATATTTGCATCTATAAACAGTGGTGATGCAAGGGTGTCATAGGCCCTGATGCAAGGAGATGATGTGGGTTGTTTACACAGAGGTGTCAGAGCGCTTTACAATAGAGCGAAGTAAAAAACATAAGGAAAAAGAGTAACATGGTAGTAGGTATCACTATGTACATGTACAACAGTTACTCATGGCATGATTTACATATTAAAAAGTTACGTATTCACTCAAGATTACATATTAAGAAAAGGTGAATTGATTAGGGTTACACAAATACATAATACATGATTACAGAATTGAGACAATCGTAGTAACACTCAGGGTCATGACCTTACATCAAGATTCAGGGAAGGATCAGGGAATCTGTATCTGCTTTGTGATTTACTGTAACGTCAAATGCAAAATCACTAATGGTTAATCATTAGAAGATGGCTCCAAAAGGCACTCACAGGATAAAAATGCAACCCTTAAAACCCCAGTCATGAGACCAAAGCAAGCCTCCGACCAGGTACTGCACTGTCTTTGCACCTAGTTGTGAAACATAAACAGCCTATTCAGTTATAGTGGGCCTTTCATGAGGTTTGGCCACTGCCTACATTTATTCCCTCTGACATTTGGGTCAAGTTCAGGAAAAAGCACTGTTGATACTTTTTATTTTCCATTAGAGTACAGAGAAATGATCTATGGCATAAGTGTTTTTATGTCTACTAATCTAGCTATGCCCAGACAGTTTTTGTTACATAGGTTTTTGCACCATGGTCCATTTAATTTATTTTTTTAAGTTCAAGTTTATTGAAACCAAGTACAAAAGGCTAGTACATCATAAATGCATCATACAAGATAAATATAAACAAGTATATAAAAAAACATAATAAAGGTGCATGAATAGAAGGAATCAATAAACAATAATGTCTGAGTGAAGGAAAAAGGGGGGAGAGGGGGAGGAGAAGGAAATAATATGATGGGAAGAAGCAGAAGACCATACGTACTAGCAATTGATAAAAATAGAGTGAACAATTATAATGAATAATAATTTATAGTAACAAGACAACAAGGGAACAATCATTGCGGCTTACGAACCTCATCAGACTCGTGGGCTGGAATACTAGACGAAGGAGTTGTGGAAGAGAGGGAAGCGAGATATGAAGTAAGAGGGACCCAAAGTAGATCTCTCTTAATTGCCAAGGAAATAGGAGTGACGTAATTTGTGTCTAATCTGTGATGAAAGCATATGGCATTCCACCAGGCCAAATAAGTAACTATTGACGTATCTTTCCAGTTGGAAGTTATCAAATGTAGTGCAATAGTTTCAGTAGATCGACTAATTTAAAGTGGGAAGGGGTTTGAGGCCAGGTTGAAGATAAGGAACCTAGGAAAACGGTTGAAGGTGAAAATGGAACTTTAGTATTAAAGATGACATTTATACGAAACCAAAGGGATTTCCAGAAGATAGAAATTTTAGGGCATATGAAAAGCATGTGCATTAAATCGGCATCAGGGTTTGAGCAAGACCAACATGAGGAGAAAAGATCTGGGGAAAGGATGCTAGTCTTGCAGGAGAGTATAATAAGTGGTGATAAATAAAATAAAGGGTTTGAGTAGTGTTAGCTGCTCTGGAGGTCTTATGAATTTTTAACCATAACTTGTCCTATAAGGACACCAACCAGGAAGAGGACAAATCCCGTTCCCAAGCCAATTCAGTCTTTGTCTTGAGCTGTTCTGGAGGAAATAAAAGACATTTATAGATACAAGAAGCAGAAGGAAAAGTGTGCAAAAGAGGAAAAATTGTGGAGCATGAAATAGGAAGGACAGGAGAGGAAGGAAGTGATTGGAGATAGACCTGAAGGGCTGGAAGAAGAAGGTCATATTGTTTCTTAAAAGAGTTGGGAAGACGAAAGAGAGACTGAAGAGCAGAAAAAGATATAGGAACATTTTCCTGAAGAAGTTGCGAAATCCATATTAAACATTTGGATCTCCAGGATTTCCAATAGAAGGTACGATTATTAATGCGAAGGAGTTTGTTGTGCCAAATAGGTTGTTGAGGTAGCGAGTTCAGAGAAGGGTAGGAGGAGGGCAAAAGGGGAGTTAAAAGTTGACGAGTATGAGCAATAACCGAAGAGTGTAAAAAGGAAAAATTAGCGGTAAATGAAAGTGTTTCAAGTAAATCAAAAGGTGAAGTAAAGGATTTTTCAATGGACAGCCATACAGGAGGATGAGAGGGGAGATCAGTAGATAACCATCTGGAAGCCTGTTTAAGAGAGAAGGCATAGTGATAAGATTTAAAGTCAGGGAACTTAAGACCTCCATAAGTTTTATCTTTTTTAAGACTTGATAAGGCTATCCGAGGGGGTTTATTTTTCCAAAGAAATTTCAGTAAATCGAGTCTATTTTCTTGAAATAGTAACCTGGGATATGAACGGGAATCATAGAAAGAGAATACAATACTATAGGGGCTAACATCATTTTAATAGAGTCTAATCTGCCCCACCATGAAAGAAAATGAATGCCATTTGGTAATTGAGTCGTTTAATTTTTTGGTGATATATTCAAAGTTGATGAATGAAAACCATAATCCTAAATATTTCAATTTAACCGGTTGCCAGGAAAAACCTGTTTGGTCAAAGTAGTGGGGAAGACATAAAACGTTGAGGGGTAGAACCCCGCATTTGTCTCGATTAAGGCGATAACCGGAGATTTGCAAGAAAGTATCAACTTGCTGAAAGAAAGAAGGGAGAGAAGTATCTGGATTAGAACAGTATAATAAGATGTCATCAGCATAAACGGTGCAATTTAACATGATCATAGCCAAGTTGAAAACCAGTAATTTGTGCGTCTTGCCGTACTTTCGTCAGAAAAGGCTCCATCGCCACTATAAACAACAAGGGGGACAAAGGACAACCTTGGCGAACACCTCTAGAGAGAGAAAAATAGTCTGATATTCTACCGTTTGCAAAGATAGAAGCTTTAGGGCCAGAGTATAGCAAATAAATTAAAGAGATTATTTTGGGGGGGAAACCTATCCATTTGAGAGCATGAAACATAAAATCCCAACCAATCCTATCAAAAGCTTTCTCAGCATCTAGGGTTATGGTGGCTAGTGGATAATTTATGGAGGAAGCTTTGCTGAGAACATTAAAGAAAACCCTAGAGTTATCTGAGGATAAACACCCTTTAACAAAACCAGATTGCTCTGGTCCAATAAGTTCGGGTAAAATGGGATCAATACGAAGCGCAAGTATTTTAGCAAAGATCTTATAATCCGTGTTTACAAGAGAAATAGGGCGGTAATTTATGCAAAAGGAGGGATCTTCATTGTCTTTGGGAATTAAACAAATCATAGCTTCTTGGAATGTTCCTTGAGAAGAACCGTTCATAATGAAGAAATTAAAAAGTGAAAGAAGATGAGGAAGAAGAAGTTTTGAAAAATGAGCATAACATTCTATCGTAAACCAATCAGGTCGAGGTTCTTTACCACGTCGTAAGATTGAGACAGCATGGGAGATTTCTTTCAGGGTTATATCAACTGCAAGTGTGTCAAAATTAATATGAGAAGAAGAAGGAGATGTAAGGTTCTGAAAGTAAGAGGATATGTCAGATTGGAGAGGCTGTGATTCAGGAGTGTAAAGAAGTTGATAGAAGTTGACAAATTCGTGTAAAATATCTTCATCTTTAACAAGAGAGTCACCATTAGAGTTTGTTATAGACTTTATCCTGGTTCTGTCCTGATGGGTTTTAAAGTAGGTAGCCAAGAGCTTCCCCATTTGTTCTGACCTCCATAGTATTGTGCACTACTTTTTAAGAGATAAGAAGCTGCAGCGTCAGTGGATAATTTATTGAAAGAGACTTTGGCAGAGATGAGGTCTTTTAAGGAAGATTCAGAAAATGAATGGTAATAGGCGGATTCTAATTGCTTCATTTTTGTAAGAAGTTGGGCAGAATATTTTTCAAAACCTTTTTTTTCTGAGAAACATAGTTGAGTATGAAGCCCCTTGCAGTCGCCTTAAAAGAATCCAAGATCATAGTAGGCAAAAGCAAAAGAGCTAAATTGGCTGGAGAATTTAGGATCTGCAAGAAGGGAATTATTAAAACGCCACATGCCAGAGGGTGGAGTAAAGAAGAGTATATCAAAGTCAACATACACCGGGGCATGGTCAGAGAATAGAATGGAACCAATGTCTGAATGAAGGACGTGTTGAGTAAGGGACCTACTGAAAAAGAGGTAGTCAATACGGGATTGTGTTTTGTGTGGAGGGGAAAAATAACTGTATTCTTGAAGATCTGGATGACAAAGTCTCCAGACGTCAATTAGGGATTTGCGACGAATGGCAGAGGTAAGTTGGGAATGCATTTTAGAGCGTACATATTTTACTGAGGAGCGTCTATCTAGGATGAGGTCGAGAATTTGGTTACAATCACCGCCAAAAATAATATAATCATCGTCAAATGTAAGTAATTTGTCCGAAACTAATATCCAAAAATTGTTATCGACAGAAACTGGAGCATAAACATTAAATACAATTAGCGGAACATTATCTATTAGTAATTTGACAATGACCCAACAACCATTTGAATCAATTTCTTGATGAACAATAGAAACATTAAACTTTTTGTGACACAAAATTACAACTCCATTCTTTTTGCCTAAAGCTGGAGAAGAAAAAACATTGCCTACCCAAGATCTTTTTAGTTTAGAAACCTCAGAGTCAGATAAATGGGTTTCTTGTAACATAGCAATGTCTGTTTTAAACCTAGATAAGTGAGATAACACTCGTTGACTTTTAATAGGATTATTTAAATCTTTACCATGCCATGTTGTTACCCTGAACGTTTGTGCATTGAAATAATGCTAATAAGCAAGAAGCATACAGTGCATGAACAAGTCAGAGAGAAACAGTGTACATCTTATAAAGGAAAATACAATGAAGAATAGAAATACAATAGAGAAAATTTAGGTGAAGAGAAATAGTGGATGAAAGGAGGAAATGGAAGAGAAAAAATGAAAGGGAAAAAAATCGTATAATAATGTATAAAAAGAAGATAGAAAGGAAAGAACTAGAAGGAAGAAAAAAGGGAGAAGAAAAGGTAAGAGAGGGAAAGTAAATGAGAAAGATGAAGAAAAGATGATAGAGCATTAAGGAACAAGAAAGAAAGAAGAATGAAAACTTACAAATATTGTAAATCATACGAAGGGTGGAGGGGTGGAAGGCCATACGGAGAATTACTTACCCAAACGCACGAAGGGAAAACGGGAAGGAGACAGCATCAACGAACTGCTGAGAAACATGAGGAGAGGAAGGAGGTTTGGACAAACAACCTGTTGGGAAGAAGAAACAATTTTAAGTACGAGGGAATGAACAATCATCTGAAAAATAGAAACATGTTTATATGAGGATATAAACAAGACTAAAAAAGACAAATTGAAAAGCACAAAAAACGGATATAAAGAACAATAACCATATTAAAACCAGCCTATGGGAAACATAGTAAAGAATGTGGCATCTACATCATAAGCAAGGAGATACATATGCAAATAGCAAAAAGCAGGAAAAACCAAAGTGGACTATGTAGAAGTAGACGCGGATGAAGTATCCATGGAGTCATTCCGGAAGAAAATAAAGGAAACTCTTAAGTTTTAGTGGATCTTCATAAGTGGTAGTCTTATTGTTAATAGTAACTTTGAATAGACAGGGGTGAAAGAGACCATATCTTGCACCAATCGAATGTAACTGAGGTCTCATTGCCAAGAATTTTTTTTGTCCGTCTGCTGTTGATTTAGCGTAATCCTGGACAAAAAATAATGTATTCCCAGACCAAGTAACTTTGTTCAATGCCCTGGCTGCAGCTAAAACCTTTAATAGGTCAGTATATTCAAGGAAATACAATATCATTCCTCTTGGCTTGTCAATTGAGGAAGAAGAGACATGGTGCGGTAAAGAACCCAATCGATGTGCTCTCTGAATGTTTAAAGTGGTGCTCTCCGGAAGTTTGAGGAGTTTAGGTAGGAAAGACTTGAAGAAGGAAATTGAGTCCGACCCCTCTGTCCCCTCTGTCAAACCATAAATGCGAAGATTGTTATGTCGATTTCTATTTTCTAAATTTTCAACCTGCTTGTGTAAGTTGGATATTTGGGAACCTAAGGAGTCAACCTTAGAAGTAGAAGAATTCAAGGATTCGACATTTTGCTCCAACGTAGTGACGCGACTTTCCACACATGACCACTTGTTAGAAAGTTCCTGAAGAGGGGAAGTGGTTTCCTGAAGAGTGGTAGTAGTTTCTTCAACAAATGGACGTAAGGCCCTGATTTCCTCTAGTAGTAAGTCCATGGTGACTGAAGATGCTGGTGTAGAAGGATAGGCAGGGTCTTTCTTTAATCTTTTAGTTGAAGCTATGTTGCCGAGAGTAGTCGGAGTACTCCCTGCTGATGACGCACTTTTTGATGAAGAGGTGGTTGGGTCATCCATATCCAGACACTGATATCGGGATCTGGTGTGAATTAAGAATTTGCGTGAGGAGGATTTGGAATGAAGCCCCTCTTTAAGTTGTTTTCCCATAGGTAAGTCTCGAGAAAGAATAGGAATCTTACAATAGAAAACTTACCAAATAAAAAGAGCATACAGTGAATCCTGTAGTACAATAACTACCATAGAAAAAGGCGTCAGATGTGTATAAAGTGTACAGTAATGCAAATAAAGGAGTACATATACATAAACATGCATCAATTAATCATTAGATAATAAACATTAGGTAGATTGCCATTCTAAAGTTAGTCCATATGCACATTCAGGTTTGGTAGAAATGGACATTTTATCCTTGCAAAGACATATATTGCAATTACTGTCAAATCCGCTTTTTCAACAACTAGTGAGCTGAAAAACATTAAATGAAAGCGTTGACAACACTAAACTGCACAGGATGGGACTATTAAAAGCGTCCCTAGGAACTTTATGTTTGCCTGAGTTAGCTCATGTAACCTATAAGATACAGGAACTCATGACGCAACATGTGAGGACTTATATAACATAAACAGCTGGTGAGTAAGTGCAGCCAAGTTGGAAGGTAACAGTATATCTTGCGGGGTGGAGTGGCAAGGTTTCCATGTAGAACAGACACGCTGCGCCATACCTCACTCCTTTGAATAGAGCCGCTGATGTAGAAACAATTAAAAACCAACCGCGGACAAGCGACAAAGGAAGGTAAGTTACTCCTGCCAGTGCAGCGATAGTCTAATGAGGGAGGTCATGGAGAGGAGCAACTCATACAAATATGAGAAAGCGCATTATAAGTCATTAACCAATAATAGTTGCTACTGCCAATAAACTCAACCAATGCAGGTAACCGTCGTTATATAATATGAGGTACCAAAAGCAAAGTAAACATGGCGCGCAAATGTAGAAACTTAGTGAGTGAGACTGAGACAGTTATGAAGACTGCGTCTCAAAATGACGTCCGGGAGTCAGGTGTGCTGTAAAATGTCCACAGAATTAGGCAAAAGAGTCCCCAAACTCCTGAAATTAAGTTTCTGAGACATATATAGAAAATGTAATGTATAACTGCAAGGTATAACGTAAGTGCGCAATTTCACCTAATAATACATTCATATAGTATTGTAGGCTCAGAGAGAAACACAGTTAAGAAATGCAGATATTTGCACATACATACTTCAATGACACAGGAACAAGGTTGCAGAAATGCCCATCCAAAACCTGTTAGTACAAGCGCATGGAAGTAATGTCCAAAATCATTTTTCTATATGACTTCTATTGTGAAACATACTGAAGAGATGCAGATAATTCCACATGCATATTTTAGCAACATAGAAATATGGTTACAGAAATGCCCATCCAAAATCTGTTAATATAAGCGCATGGAAGTAATGACCAAAAACACTTTCCTACATGACTATTTAGTATGAAACATCCATAGTCAGTAAACCAGAGTCATTAAATGAATAAAACAATTCTGCTGTTGAAGAAATTCAGCACACAATGAAGAAAAACTCTTCTCAGTAAGTGAAAGTCAATAGATGGAAACAATGCCACTTTAAAAAGACGCAATGTGCATTGAAAATAATCTCCTCAGCATGCAGGTAACTGTTGTGGATTAATATGAGGTTAGAATTCACTTTGGGCCAGATGTATCAAAGGGTTTTGCCCATTCTGTGTCTATGGGGAAATGTGTTGATAGATATGGCCCTAAGTGCCTTAGACCTGAATTCCGACCTTTGCTTGGTTAGTTTCCTGTCACAAATTCTTCATTGCAGGCTTTGAAGAAACATCGCGTTATGGAAGTGAATTTCCTCACGCTGCCAGCTGTAAATGAATTGCTTTTGTTGAGCTGGTTCAGAGTGTAATGAGGAGCAGAAATGGGGCAGTGCGCCGTAAAACACAGCCAGGACTTAAATCATTAGTTAGCTTTCATGTGACAGGCTTTGTTTCTGAATTTTCACGTTGCCGGTGAAGGAATTAAAACCTTAGTGAAAGCCGTTTCCTCACACGTGAGAAGCACTGAGGTGACGGTGATGATTACCAGAGCAGCAGGAAGGCGTGACGAAGAAAAATAAGACTATTCACACCGAACAGATTTTAAAAGCTATCCCCTAGTAGCGCCAGTGTTCCAGTTGTCAGTTCTTCATTTAGTGGTGACTTATGAGACGGCTGACGCAGGAAAATCCCTCAGGCTGCCTCACCTCCCCAGGCAAGTTACGGGAAAGCCGCCATCTTCCTCAGGCGCTAGCCACGCCCCCCCCCGGTCCATTTAATTTATGCATTCAAATCCTTCGGGCTACTGGATTACATTCTTTGTGCAGGGCTTCAATGCTCCAGAGAGGCTGTGTGTGATGAGCACCTCTTTCCAAAAGGGTGTCACCCTGTGAAAGATGCAGAAATATAACTACCAACCAGAGACCTGATAAAAATGGCAGCTCCTCCGCTAAGGCGAAGGAGCATCGCAGCTTTGCAGGGTGGGGCAGGGCTGCTCTGCTCTCAGAACAGGGGGAGGAGTGGTGGGTACTCTCTAAGTGCACATGAATGTACAAATTAATCTTTGGCTGGCCGTTTCGGGACGGCCAAACCGTATACGCACTTTGCATGTTCTTCACCCAGGCTGCGAGAACATGTCCAGGTTCCCAGTCTCTGCCTGAGTGCTGAACCACTGCACTCAGACCAATCAAAATGCTGTATTGTAGCGTTGTGATTGGCTTTGCGGAGCCTGGGTGCTTCCTGTTCTGGCCCGGAGAGACTCAGAGAGATGACGACAGAGGAGAGATGCAGCACGGAGGTAAGGTAATTTTTATTTTTTTAAACCCTCTTACCCCCCACTGACCCTGCCCTACAACCCCGATCAATGCCTGCCACCACTGTCTGATAAGCAGGCCACCTAAAAGCATAGTTCGACATCTCAGTACAAGCACACTTTTATAGGATGATCAAGTAAAAAGACAACTTCAATGTTACTAGGAAACTCATGATGCTCTCCGTGATCGACAAATGTACTTTAATCACCTCATGGAAACAGACTCTTCAATGGCTAGCATTAGGGCTTGGCTCATCTTACCACTCAATAAAGGCCACTGTACCTGCTGCACTAATTATACCTACACCACTGTCTAGCACCCCTCAAGCTATCTACAGTATCTAATCTCTGAGTAACATATACTCTTCTTTGGATACTTAGGAGAAAGGGCAAGGATCCCTAGAACATCCATAAGGTAAAAAGGATTCTTTCTATTCTGCTGTTGCAAACAGAATATGTTGGTCCAACCCTTCTGTGAAAAATTTCAGAGTCAGAGCACTCCATAACCCATTGCACTTTCTGATGGAAATGGTGGTGCTTCGCCACTATTTTCGTTTTAATTAACATAAATAATAACTCACATTATGTATTCAATACCTAAAGTATGATTTTTTATGTCAAGATACACCATAGTGGTTCTCGCATTGTAGTTGACCATAGTTAAAGAGTATTCAAGTTAATTTAGCCACAGTTAATATAGGCCTCCATTTAAATGACTTATACTAACAAATGTTTAGTTTCTAAGAGAACTGTTTTTCATTGCAACTTGCACTGTAACTGGATAATGAGCTTCTTGCACATGTACTAAGGTCCAATAACTGCAATGCACCATCCTATATGAGATATCTCCTGAAAGCTGTGCAGCTGTAAGCTTCCCTTGAGTAAGGCATAGAAGGAGGATGTAGTTACCTTATCAGAAATGTTGGGTTTTGATGTATCTCCACCCTTGGGAACCATAGAGTTGTCTTTCATCTTAGAATCTATGTTTAATTGTGCATTTCTTCACTAGTTAGATTCAGACATGCTTTTCTACTTTAGTCCTGGCCTTTTGATAAAACTCCATAAAAATTGTTGTGTTGAGATTTAATTTTTGACTTCTGTTTTTGTGTCATTAGAGAAGTGATTTAGCTTGGGTAGACATTGCTATTTCGGGACAAATTCTTCTGGCCGACGTTTTTAAAAATGGCAAATGTGTTTCCGTGATGATGTAATATTTCAGGAACCATGAGACCTATATACTTCATTTTGGTGTCAAAACATAGGTTTTGGGGGTCAAGTATTTTATATAGACAGAAAATAACTCCTCAGAGCAACCCTTCAACATTTTCCAAAATGGCAACTGTATAATGATGTGTTTTAGCCATCATATTGGTAATTTAGTTTAATATTGTTTTTGTTTCATGTTTCCCCTTGATTCAAATTCGTTAAAATGAGTGAAGCAAGTGGTAGCAGAGGATCTTTACCTCCTGAGTGTTGCTAACTACAAAATTTGAGAACTTCTTCAGCAAAGAAAGATGAGTCATATGTCAAACTAATCCGAAAGAAAAGCTAACATCAACTGCGGCTGAGCAGAAGAGAGTTCGAGATGCTGCAAACATACAGCAAGACAAAGCTCACAAAAAATGTAAACTGATGGATAAAGAGGATCAAATATTTTATCATTGTAACAACACATGCTACAAGTCGTATACAATGGAACAAAATCATCAAAAAATATCAGAAACCAGTGAATCATAACAAGAATCCGAGTCTTCTGAGAAAGTGACGACAACCAAACCCATTGCCCATCCACTACCCTTCGTCCACCTCCAACAACTGATCAGAAAGCATAGGATCTTCAATGTGTTATCTGTGGTTTGGCCAGATCAAGGGCCAAAGGGATTGACGAAAGAACAAAGTAGAGAGTGTGTGAGTCTCAAAGGGCAAACATGTTTTTATCTGCAACTAGTTTCTTCCAAGATCAAAATTTCACCTGAGCAGCTTATCTAAACAGCGAGGTTAATGTATTTGCAGTGGACTTGTATGCCCACTCGAACTACATGTGTGTATGCATTCGAAAATATGAACGTACAACAAGCTCCTAGCAGCATCGAAGCTACCAGCCTTTAGTTAAGTTTGCACTCTTTGAAAAAGCAAATTAAGCTCTAAAACCACTCCTGAGTGCTGGGTATGGGTTCACACTCAGTAAGAGCAGACAAATAATGGTCAACATTGATGAAACTATATTGATCCATAATAAAAAAATTAAGATTTCTCTGGTGAGAATGTACAGTGACAGAATTTGGTTGTGTCAGTCTAACAAAAAGAATAAATCACTTATGGTGTTCTCAGCTGATTTGACCCGAGAAGTTCTTGCTGCCAAAATAAGATCACAGGATGCAGTAAAATCAGCAGAAACCATTTTAAGAAAAATCCTGAAAGATTTAGGGGCATATTAACAAGGCCAGTCAATAATTACAGCTAAGCGCACTTAGCTCTAGGATAATTATCGCCGGCCAACTCTGAATTTCTATCAGCAACGCCTATCTCCAAAGCGATAAAATACAGAGCACAAGTTGCCAACTGTGAGATTATCGCTGGAAATACAGCGATAATCCCACAAGGTTTGGCGATGGCTTGCTGATAAGGGATAGACATACTCAGCCATGATATCCACCTTACATAGGATTTCATGGCTAAATCAGAAAAATACCAGACGTAAAAAACAGCATTAACCGCGGTTAGCGCTGCTTTTTTTATCGCTAACAGGGTTAGATGCAAAGGGAAGCGTAGAGTAAAAGGGTGCTAACATGCAAATTTGCGTGTTAGCACCTTGTTGCTGATAGGGTGCTAGTTTTATCTCTGCTTTTTTGGATTTTAAAGCCAAAAAAGCAGAGATACAGCCCTTGTTAATATGCCCCTTAGATTTTGGGCTTAATGGCGAATATTTTGATGCCCCAGAGCTCCACAAATCATGGGAGTCAATAAGAATCCCTGATGTTGTGCTAACATTTTTTATATCATTGTTTAATATCAGCAAAGCAAAACTATTATAAACTAAAGTTCTTGACTTTGGAACAGAAGCCAACAACATTGAATATGGCATTGAAGATATAAGCGAAGAAGTGGAAGACAATCTCATGAATCGACATGCTTAGGCTGTGCAAATATACTGCTTCTTCCAAATCATGTTTTATGAATTACATCACGACAAAGGGAAAACTCCGCGACCCATGATTACTGCCCATGCAATCTATGACAAGTGCAAAAGTAGACCTAATCACTTCAATGAATAGGAACTTGTTAGCAGGTTATGATGTAAAATCTTGTGAATCCAACAGCACACAACTTCCAAGTCACTTTACCAGGAAAGGATTTACAATTGCTGCTCTTGATACTTCAGATTTTGAAGAAAGATCTCCTTTGTGTGGAACAATTATCACACAAGATACTGCCATAGTGCTTTTTCAAGACCGTACCAATGAAGTAGCTGCTGGAAAACAAGCTGTGTCAGCTTTAGGCATAAACAAACAAAGCTGCAAACTTTTACCCCCCGACTGCCTTGCCAACATGTGCAGAATCACTACAAGCCATCAACACGTCCCAGTCTACCAGAAAGTTTCAAAGTGGCTGAGGGCATGGATCTTCTTCTACCTGATGTTGCAGTCTGCAAAGGTGATTTAACTGAATTTATCATATCGCTTATTTGGTGCTGACCAAAGGATGAAGAAAAGCCAGTTCCCCTGTGGGCAGGAATTTATGCTCTGATCTCACAGAATACTGTCCCATTGAAGAATGGTGGGGTATTAGTACTAAATACCATCTCCAGTCACAAAATACAGAGCAGTATACACAGTTCTAAACAATTTCCAAAATGTGCATGCGCAACTTAAAGTCTGGCATATACTGCCAATTTTCTGCAATTAAGGTGTTTTCCGGTTTGTAGCAGACATTTTTATGAACAATCCAGAAGAAGTGGATTATCATTATCCAATGATGGGTGCTTTCCACATGAGAAAAGTAGTTTTATGGCGGGCAAGAATTTATCTCAGTGTATGTGGCATGGAGGATGCATTTATTGAGACCAAAATCTTTGGAAGTATAACTGTCCAGTCAGTATTGAGAGGAACTCATTATGTTCATTTACTTCAAGGTATGCTAATCATATCTGAGGCTATAGAAACATTGCATTGGAATGCTTTCTGGAACACAAATGACAAATTAGGTTTTGCATATCTTATCTCAGAAATGAAAAAGGCACAGGGTGCACTTCACTCAAAAGACATAATGCAACGCCAGGCAATGTTCAATACAATCAGTTCAAAATATGAAAACCTGAAAGCCAAGTTCGTAGAGTTTGTAAAAAAAATTGAATGACAATTCAGAACTTTGCAAGTTGTGGGGAAATGTTTTACACACTATAGCTCTAGTAAAAAACTTAAAGATTGAGGAGTCACTCATTACTGTGTTCCACAAATTTGATTGCATAAACTACCTGAGATATTTGTCCTGGTATTTGGAAAGAGGGAAGAAGCTAGAGGTGGAAAAACCATACCTCTACAAAAAAAAATCATCCAAAGACATTTTGTGGCGAAAGACAAAGAGGGACGGCTCAATGCTGTGGTTCCAGATATGAAACTAGAGAAGACGATCCAGAGATCACAGAAAAGCTCCAAGGGAATTGTTGGTCAGACACGTAAAAGTAAATATGTTGTTCAACAGCAGCTAGTTTACCATGAAGTCCTTTTTATTTGCAATGTTTTCAGAGAGATGAGATATTCAAAATTAATGAGCCATTGTGAAACTGTTCCTCACCAAGAACTTGTGGGAAAGAGAGGGTAACATTTTAATAATCATGTTGACAGCCTTGTTCATTTCATGCTGCAGCAAGTAAACCTATACAACGTTGTGATAAAAAAAATGTGAATAATGATATTGTTGCAAGGATCCTGCTCATACACCAAACTGTGTACTGAGACCTAGGACATCAGTGAATTGTGGTGTACCAGAAACTCAACTCAGTACCTAAAAAAACTGCAACCAGCTAGCATCAGTGTCACATTAGTTCTTCGTCCTATAGCAAAGTAACCAATGATTAGACAACCTAGAACAAGCGACTTAGAACCATCTCAGGAATGGTTGAACGTGTGAACACTCTTTTGTTATACTCTCATACTAGTCCACAACAGGAGTAAATAGGAGACACAGTAAGGTTAAAATATTTATTTTAACAACGTGATCTCATATGCAGTATCTTAGACAACATAGGAAGACATATGATTAACAATAATATGGTCAGCATGGTTACAACTCCATACAATACAAAAGGAGAAATCATATTACAATGATGGTGCAAACAGATCATACAGCGCATAGTTTTAACACCCTCCCTATATAGTAACTATGTATTACAACCTAAAGAAGGTCTTTTGGGCTTGATTTGGGGGACCCCATTACCTTTCCGCTCAGTAAGAGTAAATTACATCTGGATCAGCTTAGCTCACTGCATCCCTGGAACGGAAAACGTCCAAGTGTGTGAAATCATGGCAAGTGTGCAATGATAAAGGTGCCAGAATCTTACTTGGCTCACATCTGCCAAAATGTTGGGCCCGATTCACAGAACTAACTTAAGACACAATCCTAAACTTACTACTTTTGGTATTCACAGAAGTCAAGGTGTTGTCTTAAGTTTGTCTTAAGACAGACTTAAGACAGACTTAAGACAAAATCCTAACTTAAGTCTGTCTTAAGTTTGTCATAAGACAAACTTAAGACACAATCCTAACTTCTGTGAATACCAAAAGTACTAAGTTTAGGATTTTGTCTTAAGTTAGTTCTGTTAATCGGGCCCGTTATGTCTAGAATGCGTTACACGGACATGCCAATAAACAGCTCACATGTTATGATAACCTTGATGGCTCAGCACTCACTGTTCAGACCAGGGGCACAATATATGTCTAGCGATGTCAAAAAACAAACCTATTCTCATGTGCAGACCTCCGTGAAGGCTATGATACAAAAATAACTATGCAGTGTTGTGTGCAAAAGCAGCAAAGAGTAAAATAGAGTTTAAACTTCTAATAAGCCATGCTAACATAACATGCATGCAAAGGTAGGACCTAAAACATATTACAATATAGAGGCACATTGACTAGATGTCCAGGAACATGGATTGAAACTATATGCAGAACTGAAGCAGGAGAGATTTATATTGAAAGAGGAAAAGCAGTTTGACATAATCACTAAAGCTAAACTTTAATTGCCATAGTAGGAGTTTTGTCCAACCAGCCACTACAAAACAGGTTACAAAAAGCAACGTTCATAAGCACATAGAGAGCTGGATGTAGCAAAAGAAAAGGGTATATTTATCAAGCACATTCTGTCACATGCTCTTTTTTCAACAAACACATTATTTGATGTAGATGATGCAACCAAGCCAGTGAAGCACAAACTCATACAAAAACTCGAAAATAAAAACTTTCACCTGAAGAATTTCAATTGAAAATGTGTCCTCATTAAAACTGCTGTTGTATGTCACAATTGCAAATGGTCAAGATTTCATTTATGCAACACTTTAGGAAGGTCTTTCAGACTGTTCTGCCGATATCCCAGTCAGAGTGCTCCTTGTAAGATCTGCAGATTGTCTTTGACAGTTATCTTAAACGATCTGTCAAAGAACGTTAAAGATTCAGACCAATGTCTACAAGTGGAACAATTGACCTTACCTGCATCAAAAATGTGACACCTATACCTGTGCAACTTGGTAAATTCTGGTCATCAACATTGATCAAGATGAACTTGGAGATGTTAACTTGCCAAAACGTTGCTGATGCTTCAGTGGACACTGAATTTCCAATTTTTTCAAGTGGAATGATTGTCAATGAGGAGTTGGTGCCTGCAGAGATATATTCAAAAGGCAAGGGCCAAATTGTTCAAGAACTGAACAGCAAATTAGAGGAAGCTGACCTTTTTTGTGTCACATGTTGAGTTGGCTGTTCGAAATGATTCCAATTGAGTCCTTGTACTGTCAAATGACGCAGATGTTATTATTGTGCTACTTAGATTGGTTGCATGTTCATAAGTCAATTGTTGTCAGAGTTATTGATATGTTATGGAACAGACAAGAAAAGACACTTAATACCACTTCATATTCTGTGAAAGAAACTTGAACCAGAGTCACATATTCTTATGGGTGATGAGACTATGAGCAAAATTGGAACAAAGCTTGGAGCTTTAACTGCTGAATCTGTGAAGTTTCAAAAAGTATTTGCTGAGAAAGAAGAAGAATGTGACTTTAAAGACAGAAAAATACATTTTGCCTTTGTGGAAAACAAGTTCTGACTGTCACACATTTGACAATCTTTGGTACAGTGAGTTCAAGAGATCAGTTCCGCATAGTGACCTTCCACCGACATCATATTCTGTGCATGGACACATTAAAAGAGCGTTCTATTTGATCAGAAGATGTCTAAATGTTTTGCATCATGCATACATAGAGAAATATCTGTAGGAATTTGTTTGGGAAAATATTGATGGGGTGCTAAAACCTATTCAATTTCTAAAGCTGCTACCCAAAAAACGTACACATAAATGTACTTGCAAAACCTGTGACACAAAAAGATGTCCCTGTCAATATGGTCTTAATAAATATTTTGCTAATGTACCATGAGCGATTGCAGAAACAAATAAATAAAGTGAACTCTGAATTTGTGCCTAAAACAGCAGTGATAAACATAGTTTTTTTCATGTTCAGATCATAAACATTGTTTGGTATATACATAAAGGGATTAAAAACCATTATTATTAGTTTAATTTCTATATATGTCCCTCTATTAAGGCCACCATTTTGGAAAATGGCAGAAGGGTTGCTCTGAGGACTTATTTTCTGTCTCTATAAGGCTACTTGCCCCCAAACCTTATGTTTTGATATCAAAATGAAGTATATAGGTCTCGTGGTTCATTGTAGCACATCCACCATGTTTAACTTTGTCGGCCAGAAAAACTCAGCCTGGATCAGCAATGTCTATCCAAGCTAAATTAGTTCTCTTTATGATCCAAAAACACAAATCAAAATGAAAATTTCTGCACAATCTTTTTTTTTACTGAGGTATATCAGGAGGGCAGGATTACTTGCTTGAAAGCAGCTTCCTCTTTCCCTGCTTTTGAGACTTAACTTGCTCTTGACCTTGCTTAAAGAGTAAACCTCTTGAGCAAATCCTTTCTCATTTACCTGAATCAACACTCACTTGGTTCTGTCTTTAGATGATTTACTGGCTGACACCTGCTGCTTAACTTCCTCTGACCTTATTTGCATTTTTAGTTTAGCATTAGAGAATTTTCCTTCAGGGGGAAACTGAATCTTACATGATTTGCGTACGCCAATCTTTAGATAACTTCTCTTTGCATTTACTGTCATGACTAGTTTAGTTTTTGCTGAATTATTCTTTGCAAGGTGATTACTGATTTCTGATTAACTCAAATAATTTGAATTTGTAACTCTGCTAATAAACCTTCATGGCTTGTAAATCTACTACTTTCTGTCATTCTTGTGGGGCAAACTGTGCTCCAATGTCATTGCTATAGTGTTAAGTTAATGATGTTAAGCCTCATGTCAAGACAAAGGCCTAGCCACTCGAGTGCATCTTGTACTTCAATTTACACCAAAGATTATCACAGTGCGAACCCCATCCTGTCCTGTTTCAGAAGTCAGCTTTTGCACGCACCTCTGCGATGCAAGCAGTTGCAAATTTTCAGCTAGAGGTCTACAAGTATGCTGATTATGCCCAATACATGTTCAGTACAAGAACAACCTTGAAAAAAACTACCTACTGCTAACATAATGTATAGGGATAGTGCAGAATTGCTTGTAACTGAATAGGTCACAAGGTGTTGTGTTGTTTAAAATTAATTATTTGTGTAGTACAAATGTATTCCTAAAGGGTGGCCTGGTGATGAAGAAGGCTGCATCGTAAAATGTGGCGAGTTAGAAGCAAAAAATAACTGTTTAGAGAAAAGCAGCATCTAGGAGAGTTACCCCAGTCCACCCTGAGAAGGAGAAGTACATTCCATTCCTCGACCGCTTGTACTGAAAATGAATTTACCCCGAAACATTTCTTCTCCTAGCAAAGGACAAAAAGCTGTAGGGGATCGAAGCTATCTATAAGGTGCAAGTTTAGGAAAATACAGCTTGGTCGAATATGATAAAATGCCCTGATGTCTGAGACAAATGCTATTTTTTTGAAAACCTTTATTTCAATAAAAGAAACACATTTGCAGGTCTACAACCACAGGGGCCGGCCGTTGCTAAAACAAAATGAAACTCAAAATTGCATTGTTACACAGCTCTTTAGCCGACAGCCCGGGGGCCCGGCAGCGATTCAACATATTATTCTTAAGAGTCCTGTGGTGGTAAGCAGGATGAATTCAAGGTTTCACATTTTAATATATATAAATAAACAATGAAAATTAAATTGAAAAGACAAACGAGGCAAAGAGACTATACAGTGAGTGTCCGTCCCAGGGGGTGGGAAACCGTATCAGGAAATGATATATGCAATGTAGGTAGATGAGATCTTGGGAAGGGGGGGACCGGGAGCGAGTGATCACAGCATCAGCAAGAATATACACTAAACAAGGAATGCTCGGCTATGGGGACAGCGGTATTTCTAGGACCTCTACAAGAGGAGGAGTACAGACCTCCCCGCGGAATAGGTTCCATTGATTCCATATTCTCCCCCACTTCTTAGGTCTACCCCGTGCAACATATACGTTTTTCTCCCTAAACATGCACCAGTCCATGATTTCTTTCCAAGCTGAAATTGTAGGCGCTCTTTGGGACCCCCATAGTTGAGCTATGTTTCTTTTAGCCACCATGTTCCCAAGGGTAGCCCATTGCATCTGTGCCACATTATAATCGTCTGGTTCCCACACATTCAGTAAACAGCGTCGGGCTCCTGGCAACAACGAAACTCCCGTAACCTCCTCCATGACAGCATGCACATGATTCCAAAAAACCACCACATCAGGGCACTCCCATATGATATGGAGGAAGGTAGCAATCAAACCACACCCACGCTTGCACAACCCATCCACAGAATAACCCATACGCAGCAGCCGGGGACCTGTTATATAGATACAATGTAGGATTTTTAATTGCAACAGCCGGAGACGGCCGGAATCGCGACCTATTTAGGAGAAGATATCGCAGCTTGCCAATCTTCATCATCCAACTCCAGTCCATCGCCGGTCCAAGCACCCCGAAGCTGCAAAAGCAAATCCGATCGATCGTTAATAGGTTTTTTGTATATTAGGGAAATAGTGCCATCCGGGACGTGTCCGTCAAGCACTCTGTCCTCGGGAGGAGAAGATTCCGGGATAACGGTCCCGGCCGGGAAAACCGAACCAAGCGCATGGCGGATCTGCATATAATGGAAATGCTCCGTATCACTAAGCGCATATTCCGATTTAAGCTCATCAAAAGTCTTGACCCTGTTCTTGACCCAGAGATCCCCGACCCTACTAATACCGATGAGGTTCCACTTCTCGAAGCCCTTCGTAGTCCAAAGACTACCCAATCTTTCCGCAGCGTAAAGCGGGGTCGCTCTAGTCAATCTGTCCGACCACCCCATAGCTGCGTTTGCGCTACACCACACCCGCACCGCGACCCCGGTGGGTCCAGTCAGTTTCCTACTGGTCGATTTAGAATACAACGCCCTGTTATAGTTCCCTCCCGGCAGCTGCCATTTGTCCATTTCGAATGCAGGATTTGGAACAGGGCCGTACATGGCATGATTAATTGCACTCAATTGGGATGCCCAGTAATAAATTTTAATGTCTGGCAGCACGATGCCCCCATCGTACGAGGGCAAAGTCAACTTCGCTAGGGCAATGCAGGAACGCCCGCACCATATCAACTTCCTCTGTAGGCTCTCTATTTCGTGAAAGTAACTGGCCGGTACAAGATCAAGCTTGTTCTGGAGGGCATATAGAAATCGGGGTAGGGACATCATCTTGAAAAGAGCTGCCCTCCCGACCGGGGACAGCGGCAGGCCGCACCAAGCCGTCACGTCGGATTTAAGCCAAAGAAGCGGAGGAAGGAGGTTCCGTTCGTACCGAACCGCGGGGTCTCGTGATATAAATATCCCCAGATATTTAAAACCGGCCTGTGAGATCGGTATCGGGCAGATACGTGGCAAGGGGGGTACTTCCCCGGTGAGTGAATAAATACTCGATTTAGCCCAATTGATGACTAGACCAGAGTTCTTCCCGAACGAACTAAGTACATCAAACAGTAGCCCCAGTGACTTCCGAGGGGAAGTAAGATATAACAGAATGTCGTCTGCGTATAGCGATATGCGGTCTTCAAAGTCAGGGGACCACCTAATGCCTTTAAGCGACGGTTCCCACCGCAGCCAAGCAGCAAGGGGGTCTAAAGCAAGCGCAAAGAGCAATGGAGATAAAGGGCACCCCTGCCGCGTACCCCTCCCAAGAACAAAGGATTCCGAGATCTTGCCGTTAACCACCACCTGGGCCAGCGGTTCCTCGTACAGGAGTTTAACCCAACCGATAAACCCGGAGCCAAAACCAAATTTCACGAGGGTCTCCCACAAATATGGCCATTCCACAGTATCGAAGGCCATCGTGGCATCCAAGGAGACTAAGATGGCCGGCTCACGCAACGACTCCGCTCTCGCCAGGACGCCATGGAGACGACGCAGGTTAAGCGCGGTGTTGCGGCGGGGAATAAACCCGGACTGATCCGGGTGTATCAGGTCACCGATCACCTTTATCAGCCGGTTTGCCAGACGTTTTGCCAAGATCTTAGGTTCGGCCTTCAAGAGTGATATTGGTCTGTAAGACGCACATAGGTATCGGGGTTTCCCTGCTTTATGAATAACAACAATGGACGCCAGTCTCTGGTCTCGGGGAAAGGACCCGACATCTCGCGATTCTAGAAACATCTGACGGAGGTACGACACCATTTTGTCAGGACACAACTTATACAATTCGATGGGGATGCCATTTGGGCCCGTAGCTTTTCCCGAGCGGATGGAGCGGATAGCGAGCGCTATTTCACCGTTAGAAAATTCCGCCTCCATAAGCTCTTTGTCAATATCAGACAAGCAAGGCAATGCGATATCTCTGAGCAACAAGTGCGAGTCCTCCTCCGGTCTGTCTGAGACTGGCGCATACACCTTTTGGAAATGATGTGCGAAACCCTCCACTATCTCAACAGGATCCACAACTCGCACTCCATCCGCACTCTCTATAACAGGCACAACACGATTCAATCTTTCCTTTTTATCCAACCAGGCAATCAGTTTCCCTGCTTTATCTCCAACATCATACAGTCGCCCCTGTTGCTCACGACTCATAGCCTTGGCCGCATCAGTCACCAAAGCTCTGTAGTCAAACTGTTTGAGGGACAAAGCATGTAGTTTATCCTGTTTGGCACCAGACTGCAGCTCTTCTTCCAAGTCGGTAATTTCAGTCTCCAGTTGTACAACCTCCTCATTCTTACTTTTCTTTGCACAAGCAATCAACGACAGAGTTTGGCCACAGATTACCGTCTTAAAGGCCTCCAATAGTGAAATGGAGGAAGACACCGACCTCACATTTTCAGCGAAATAATGATCAATAGACTTAACCACACCCGCCCTGGTTCTGGGATTACGAAGATGCCAGGGATTAATCAGAGCCACTCGACCCTCCGCTCCCAGCTGTATATCAATAGAGAGCCACAGTGGGGAGTGGTCCGAAATACCCCTGGCTAGGTGTCTAACTTCTCCCACCGAGACGGCCTGCGCCGCCGGCACAAGAACGTAATCAAGCCTAGCAAGGCTCCCGTGTGCTCCTAAGTGAAAGGTGTATTGTCCCTGTCCGGGGTGCATCAGCCTCCAACAATCTACCAGACCCAGTGTCTCCGGGAAGTTACCCAGCCAAGATTGTGATCTCGCAAGATCCCTGGGGGGGGCTGCGGTCCTCTCTACCACAGACAACAGAATTAAAGTCTCCACCCACAACCAAAATACCTTCGGGGAACCCCAACACCACCTTTCCCAAATCAGAAAACGTCGTAGTTTGTAAACCTGGCTGGACATACACAGAGAGTATGGAGATCGTCTTCCCCTCCCACCTGCCGATGATAGCAGCATATCGTCCCCTATCGTCTAGTATAGTATCATCTATTTCCAGGGGGAGGGAGTTTATGACAAGAACGCCAGCCCCCCTCGACCCAGTAGTGAATCCCGAGTACGCTACCAGACGATAACCTTGCCTATTCATTGCATGGCATGTGTTCCCTATCAAATGTGTTTCCTGTAGCAACACTACATCAGGGGAAAGACGTTTCAAAAACTGCAATACTATCCCCCGTTTTATCCTGTCCCCCAGACCATTAACATTCCATACCCTCAGCCCCCTACCCCCCATCCCAGAGATGAAGACAGATTCCCTCCCACAACGAAACGGACTCCGAAGTCAAAATACGTAGCCTCGAAACAAACCAATAGAAAACAAAGTTCCCCCCACCACCCCCAAAGAAATTCTCTGAAGACCCCCCCACCCTACACCCCTGCGTTAGACCAAAAAGCCATCCCAACTTGCAGTGTGCCTGTCACCCTAACATGAAACTAGTCTACAAAAAGAGAAAAAAAACCCTGAAGGAGGAAGAGTCCCAGTTCCCCTACCGCCCCAGGGTATTTACGAATATATGTACAAACTCAAAAAGTCATCAAACCACTGCTGCGAAGTCCATATAGCGCGCATGCCGGTCGTCACTCACTCCTCCTGTTCCAATGGGCCACCGTCAGCGCCCCCGATTGCTCCGGGCAGTCTCGATGCGTTGGTAAAGTATCAAGCCAGTCGCTAATGACCTCGGGCCGATCAAAAAAGAGCGCCTGTTCATTGTATACGATGCGTAGTCGAGCAGGGAAGAGCATAGCGTATTTCAAGCCCATGTCTCTAAGTCTCCGTTTCACCCCCATGAAACCAATCCTCTGCTTTTGTACAGACTGTGTGAAGTCCGGGTAGAAACCAATAGTCACATTCTCAAATTTCGTGGGGCCATTGGCCCGCGACGCCTGCAGGATAGCGTCCCTGTTTCTGAAGTTGAAAATTCTGGCTATTATGAGCCGTGGAGGGGCGCCCGGTTTATGTTTCCCACCCGGGACTCTGTGGGCACGCTCAACCGCAAAAAAAGTTACTGAGCCCTTAGGGGCCAGATGGTTCACTATCAGGTCCTCTACAAGGAGATCAATTGTTAAATCAGTGGACTTCTCTGGAACCCCGATGATACGCACATTGTTGCGCCTAGCTCGACTTTCGAAGTCATCCAGCCGATGGGCAAACAAATCATTAGAGGACCGCAGATTCCAAACTTCTGTTTGGAGATCGGACATGTCGGTCGTGAGACTGGCGGTCTTGATATCCAAATACTTGACCCGTTCATTGGTCTTCGCCAAATCAGTCCTGATCGTTGACATCGATAGTCACTGTGTCAAGCTTTAAAGCCAATGTTTCGTATTGCTGGCCCATGGATGTCTTCATGCTTGCAATGGCGCCCATGACGTCTCGTAGGGTCAATTCTTCCATCGCTGAGGATCCATCTCCGGTCTCTTCCAAAGCTTTACCAACACCACTGGGGGATCCTTTTGGACGAGTGTAGCGATCCATGATATTGGATTGGATGGCAACCCCCGGGTACGCGACTTTGGTGGTCCATTTCTCGCTTTCCCGCTTGCTCGCCATATTGAGCGACGCACCCCGGAGGGGCCTTTGGGACCTGGTTTGAATGGCCCCTCACAGATCTGACTTGTAAAGTCTAGAAACGAGGTGCAGCGGGCAAGCGCTCACCCAAAGTTAAGCCATGGGCCAACAGAGTCAAATGGCGGCAGGTTGCAACAAAAGAGGACCAAAAACGAAACCGAAAGTACTTCAGGGGCACCAGTCGACTGCCACTGGCCGTTGTTGTTCAATTGCCACCTGGGTATCTCGGGGACTCGAGTCCCGGGCTTCTCCTCGGTGTAGGCCGCAAACTTTCGGAGTGGAGTAAGTCCGGTTCCCGGCAGCCAAATCGACTTCTGAAAAGAGCTTCTATGTCAGCAGGGTCATATCCATAAGAACCCGTCGTCTATATCAGGATCAGTGACAGGTTAGATGCGTGAGGCGGCGAGGTCTCGGGAGCCCTTTGCTCACGCGACCATCTTGGATGCGCGCTAAGCTCCTCCTCAACAAATGCTTTTTAACAGTATTCTTTTGTCATTCGTCAACCAGTGTAGATCAACCAAACCAGGTTAGATGTATATACAGCTCTGAATCCTTAGTGACAAAAGGTCCTCCCAGATTCTGGACCAACTGCATCCTTGATAGCATACTTTTTGAAGAGCACATGTACCACTTGCTGCAGTAGTCGAATCGGGATAGAATGCTTTTCTGGAAAATTATTTGCAGCAATAAAGAGGCAAGTATGGTCATTTTATTCTTAACTGCTTTAAGGACGTAAGCTTATTAACTTAGGATCTACGGATCATAGACTTGTCAAGGATGACCCCTAAGTTTATTAACCACAGGGAAAGGGGTGTGAGGTAGAGGCCAACAACTGTCTAATCAATCACCCTTGGTGGAAACCCTCTGATTCTGATCATAGATGAAACAGTCAATAAATATTTACCCTGTGCCTGGCCTAGGTCATTGGTGTGCCCTTTTTGTCCATTTAGCAAGTGAGACACCAAGAAATAAGATTGAATGACACCCATTCCTTCACGCAGCAGGCCAAGGCCAATTGCAAAAACATTAATCTCCTAGTGATGATGCTGTGAAAGGTCTTCCTCTTTCTCCAGTGTAGGATCTTCCAGTTTTTTCAGTGCAACTATCCAGTGAACATTTTGAGAGCATCAGTGTTGTCTCACCTCTAATATCATAATATAAAAAACACAAGAGGCACAAAAAAGGAAATATAAAAACTGGAATGGATCTGGAACCATGCAGCAAGGGTTTTGATGGACCTCAGTAGACAGTCCGTTAAATCCCTCACATTGAGAAGAAAGCATCAAATTGAAAAATACTGAGCATAGGATTAAAATGACATGGATACAAAAGGACAGAATATTTAGAGACTTGGGCCTATCATTCGTCCCTAAAACAGAATTTCAGGTCAAGCAATTGCCATTTTGACCTGCCACGCCGTTATTAGAAGAATCATTAGGCTGATTCACTGAGGGTTCTGTGGACCTACATGTCACTTAGATTGGCAAAAATTGATTTTTACTTTTTGTTGGACCTGGCCCTTTTTTGCAGAGTTACCTCCATCTTTTTGACTTCTGTTGCTGAACCTGCTTTTGTTGGCGTTACGACTCTGTGCACTTTACCTCTGCTAACCAGTGCTAAAGTGTTTGTGTTCTCTCTCCTTCAAACATGAGACAAATTGGTTTACACCTATTTTGCACATTTAATTTACCTGTAAAACCTAGTAATTAGTACTACAAGCACCTAAAGCCTGCAAATTAAATGCTACTAGTGGGCAGAATATTTAACAACAAGGGGTGGTGATGGACAGAGTTTCTGAATTAAGCAGAATACTCTCACCCAGTCAAGAGATCAGGGCTAGATCCAACACCGTTTTTTAGCTCACTGCACCATCCCAGCTCAGAACCTGGCTATATGCAAATTAGTCTGTTCCTGTCCCAGTGCATGATGGGAACAGGGCAAACCAAACTACCAAGCCAATTCTTACACTGGGAAGGAAACAAGCTTCCGGGGACCGGTTTCTGGCATTTCAGCCGTCATCGGCCCGGCTTGCTTGAATCCTGATGGTGCAGTGAGCATGTTCCCATGATGCACTGGGACACGGACAGACTGATTTGCATATAGCCAGGTTCTGAGCTGGGATGGTGCAGTGAGGAGTGTGAAGACTACCTATCCCTTCACACCCCACTTACAGCCGACATGTTTCATTGCCGTGGTTTAGATCAGGCAATTTCCTCAGGGCCACTCAAATTGAATGCCACTGCTAGAGGCACTGTGCTGCCAACCCTGTAATAAAAACAGACAGAAATATATGGGGTTACCTTCCTGGCCACTTAACTGGAGTGTAGAACTTAGCACTAATGCAGTCTAACAATCATGCTGTCCCAATTACAGGATATTATAATTACCCTTCGTGTGGTTTAACCCCTCATACCAGCCGAGAGGAAAAACACAGGGAAAATGCCCCCAATGGTGAGTGAAGTCCTATCTCCCTTCAATGTGGTTACTGCAATAAAATATTGAACATCAGGGATTAGCCTCATTCACTACGCGACCTTGCCTGTGTTAGCAAAACCTTCCCCTTTGGTTACCAGACCCTCCAATCTCACCCGTGGAGAATACTCGTTCAGCGTCTTCTCATTACTCGAACGCCGAACGAGTGCACAGCTGATCTATTTGTTTCCCCCGGTGCCGATTTTCGCGGTCTCTCATTGGCCGCGATTCCGCCTACCTGATTGGCTCTGCTCATCACATGGTCTCCGCAATCCTTGCTTGACCTGCCGATTTTCATGCTATCTCATTGGTCAATTCCTGGCTCACCTAGCTTGTTCATATCATTACCGAACAACGGCGGCCATGATTAAACGGGCCGCTTGCCATAACCAACCCTTATTCAAAGGGTTCCTGTAGCAGTTCTCAGTGATTATCAATAGTTATGATGTTTCTCGAGGGGCGGAGAACCCTCGTTCTGGTTGTAAACTCTATACTTTCACAACGTCATTCGTTCTAAACAGACTGTAAACATGCACTTTCCTACTTCAATTTTCAGGAAAACAAAGCAAGGGGGCATATCTTATATTTGGTGAAACCCTGTTTTAGTTGTTCAATATGTCCACAGCTTCTATATTGCAGGGAAAGTGTCCCAAAAAAATACTCGTGTCATGATTCACGTTAACCTACTGTGACAATGCCGTTTTGTGTGGGGGCCATCTTGAAATGGTATGTACATCAGATTAATGGAATCAGCTATAACGCTGCAATTGGTATTCGTCTCAAACTCAACTCATTCATGTGGTACAATTTTCATACCTTAATATATATGGACAATCAGATATTAAATGTCCCGTATATATAGAGGGAGTTATGTCGGTCCCAATAAAACATAGTGCTAGAGGCAAAGACCAACCTATGGCTCAATTACTCCGATATTCAATGCCCAGTGTATAGAGACGGAATAATATCGGTCCCACTGGCCGAGGCTATTTCAGGTACCATGTACAACCTCTATTTCATTTTCTGCTTAGACATAACACAGTACTGGATAGATCAAATTAATGTCTAGTGCTCAGGGGCTGTTAAGAGGATCTAGCAACCAACTGGGCCAAGGAGCATTCACGTCATTTTTTGCTTAGACATAACACAGTACCGAATAGATCAAATTAATTTTTAATACTCAGGGGCTGTTAGGAAGATCTAGCAACCAACTGGGCCAGGAAGCATTCACGTCATTTGTCTCAGCATAGCTTGTTCCACTCCAAAAGTTCATTTAGTCCCCTCTGCTCGCTTTGTTCTTGGTATATCCAGCGTGCCTCCTTGGTAATCAGACGTCTCTCAATGGTCTGGGTGTCACTTCGCTCACCATTGGGGGCATTTTCCCTGTGTTTTTCCTCTCGGCTGGTATGAGGGGTTAAACCACACGAAGGGTAATTATAATATCCTGTAATTGGGACAGCATGATTGTTAGACTGCATTAGTGCTAAGTTCTACACTCCAGTTAGGTGGCCAGGAAGGTAACCCCATATATTTCTGTCTGTTTTTATTACAGCGTTGGCAGCACAGTGCCTCTAGCAGTGGCATTCAATTTGAGTGGCCCTGAGGAAATTGCCTGATCTAAACCACGTAAATGAAACATGTCGGCTGTAAGTGGGGTGTGAAGTGATAGGTAGTCTTCACACTCCTCTTTTTTATACTTAAGTGTTTACTGTTTGCAACAAAGAAGGGAACATAAGTAAAGTTTAACGCCCTGGTTGCACAGTATCTTATATGTTTAAATGTTTAATGTTTGTCAGTTATTGTTACATATAAGTTGTGTTCACTGCATCACGCACTGTTACTTTGGGTTTGAGACACGTTTCCGTTAAAGCTTGATGGCACCAATGATGATAACAGGGCCATCCTGGTGAGTACCAGCCAGGGGTCCCATTGGTGGTGCGCCCGTGAGGTGCCATCTTGCTCTTCACACATTTTTTTGTCCGTTCAAAGTGTTTGTGAGTTCTGTGTTGTCTCGTATTGTCGAGATCAGAGCGAGGCTGCTTTTTTTATTTAAGCAATAGATTGAGATGTCGCGAGTATCCCTAGATTAAGGAACTCCCTGGTGTGATTTATGAGCAACCATTGATGTCTACATATCACTATGAAGTATTGCAGTGAGAACTAGGACTTGTTTTGTTTGATGACTCTTTGAGTGGAGGGCGTCCTAGTTCTGTCTTTCCCTCTAGACTCCCTTTTTGTATGCACTTCAGAAATCAGGAACAGGAATACTGGGACCGTAAGCAGGCTCTACCCAACAGTCACTGAGACAAGTATTTCCCTGTTGGTACAGGAGACATGAACTACGATTCAGAAAACTAAAGGTAAGAATAGACCCATTAGGCACTGAAACAAGTAATGCCCTGCAGGTACATAACAACTAGGATTCTGGACTGAGAATTCAAGAATGTACCCAACAAGCACTGGAACAAGTAATTCCTTGCTGGTATATAGAATACCACAGGAATTCAAACCCAGGGCAGAGCAGTACATCAGAAAAAGGAAACAAATGAAAACTCTGCCGACTCAGCAAATGCGTGGTGAGAAGTCCAACAGGGAAAACACAGAAATCAGACTATCACGCTAGAAAGGATAGACAGAAAGAAAGGTGCGATTTAGAAGCAAGGAAAACACATGAAGCACAATTCTGCACAGAGCAGCCACAGGAAAAATGGACACTGCAAAACTAGTAGCAGGAATCAGGGCTCCTCTAAGGATTTCAAAGATTCAGTAGTGCAGGCAACTGGAGAAGAAAGCAGGAGCTCCCAGCAGCTGAAGCACACATTCTGAATGCAGAAGCCAGCCTTAAATCCCAGCTCACGGCCACACAGGGTGATTGGAACTCAGAACAGATGTGAGCTTGCTTCAGCACCATGCAGGTGAGAGCAGTTAAAGCCCTTCCTCCAGCTCTCTGCCTTAAGGAGGACACTGAAGTTCCAAAACTCATACAGTGGGCAGAAAATGAAACTCCAGAGAGGAACAAGAATCGGAACTTGTTTCAGAACATGGTAGGAAATCATGCAAGGGAGCACATGGGCATGCTGCAAATGATAAGATAGAGTTATTTTTGTTTCCTGCTTGTCTGTCTTTGGCGATCATATCGCAACCTCAGGTACTCTCTTTTCTATTCAGCACGGTTGTGGCGCAGCCTCTGTGTTATTCTGTAATTAAAGCTGCAGTTTTTGGTTGTCTCTCTGCAGGCACGCTGCCTGCATGGAAATTTTTGCAGCTCTGACACTGGAGATTAATTTCTTATATTTTATCCACTCTAAAGGATCTTTATTTATTTTCACGAAATGGCATTCATTCAGCAATGTGTTGCAGAAGTCTTATACATTATCTGCAGGTGACAACATTGTTATGTTGCTTGTGAGACTGCTCAATTACTGCTATGGTCAATCGTTTTCGTAATGGTGTCATCAGGTGTCATTTTTTGGGTGAGTAGTCACTCACCGGAGTTGGTCATGTTATGGTCATTACATTTTAACCACCAATACAAATCTGTTTGTCTTTCGCTCTAAGTTGTGTTGTTACTGTCAAGGCAATTATGCTAAGGTTTTAGTCCTTCTGCATTCTCTTACTCATCCCTATTCCAAGGGATAAGTCATGGGTTCCTACCCACATTTTACTTGAGCACAGTATTTTTCCCTCACGTCATGGGTAAGTCTTGGTTTCAGGGCCTGTCCTCTCGTTTACACTACCCTACACAGGGTACTTATACAGTTATCTTGCACACGGTGTACGCTGTGGGCCTGAATCTGACCACAATTGTGCTCATAGTTACTTTACTGTTTTGGGTTATGTTAAGAGTTCCCACTCATATGTGTTAACCCCTTCGATGCTGATGACGAGCTCAGCTCGTCATCAGCCACGGTGGTCGTGTGCGGATGATGAGCTGAGCTCGTCATGTAAAGCGGTTTTTCGAAAAAAGCCGCACAGCGCAAAAATATCCCCCGCACGCATGTGGTTAAGTTAACACTGTCTCCTCACTGCAGGGCATGGCGTGAAAGTTCCCCACAAATGTGTCCTCACATGAATATCGTTTGTTAATTCATTTACTCTATACAGGGCGTGTATGGGGATTACTCCCATGTTGTGCACATCTCAGTTCTCGTTTCTTTTTGAGAGCTATGCAAGGGTGTCATCTCCTTTTGCATTTTTATATGGGTCTCTATCCATGCATGTTTTTTTTTACATCACTCACATTTTTATATGGGTCTCTATCCATATCTGTTTTTTTGACATCGCTCAGCTTTCTTTATTATTATATGGATCTCTACCCATATCTGTTTGGTGACTTCGCTCAACCTCTTTTTTTATGATGTCAATTTTTACAAGGACTATTGCTTCTATGGGTCTTAGTCCCGTCTGTTACTTATAATCCCTTGTCTGTTTAACGGTTGCATTTGAATTATAGTCCTCCCGAACCTCACATATAGTTATGAATTATTAATATGCCTTTTGTCTTTACAATATATTTTTTATTTTGTATTGATGATTGTGTTTCTCGTGGGTAAGGCTTATCCTTTTACTTTTCCTCATCTTCCGAGTTTCTTTCTTCAATTCGGTTTTCCACGTGTTGTCATCTTCCTGGTGTCTCATGTGGATTCTGAGCTTTCCTCTGCTTTTCTGTCATGTTTTTTTTACTCTGTTGGTTTTTCATTTTTCAGCCTCCTTACATTCCTGTTCTGGCCAGTGGGTGTGTTTTGGGGCATTCATTCGGGCTTCCTTTTCTCCTCTTCTCTGACTATGTTTTTTCTTGCCTTTGCTTTTGTGTATAGAAGAGAGGATGGTTCTTATGTCCTTGTTTTCCTTTCTTCTTTGCTTCTCTCATCCTTTTCAGTTACCCTCTTCTTTCATTTGTTCGTTGTTCTTATTTCCTCTTCTCCTAATCTGTCTTCTTCTCTCATTGTTGTTCTTTTGTATATTTGGGAGAAAGGGGGATATGTTATATCTTGAGTTCAATGCTATTCATGTACTGCCTGTAGAATCTTACTGTGATGACATGTTATAGAATGTTATGAGTCAAATGCTCACAGTTGACTGGGTTGAGCTGCCTGCTGGCTCCTCCTGGTGGGGTCTTGATATGGTCTTGATTGGGTCTTGTACTAATCTTCAAGTGATCTTGTAACTATCCTCAATAAACCTCTCTGAACCATCTCTACCTGTGTGTCTTGATCACTACAGATAAGATTCACCAAAAGGTTTCTCTGCTAATCTCACACTCGGGCAAAGGATACAAGTACCATAAAGCATCAGGAGTTCATAAGTAGGAGAGTGGAGTCTCACAACAATCAAGATGGATGGAACTCCATGAGGTTCTTGCACTACCCGGGCGCAAAAAAAGCATTGTTTCCTTGTCCCCTGGAAACCTCACTCTCCAGACCAGTGTGGGCATGATCAGCTGTGGATGTGATTTCCTGTAGAGGGGCCTTTCGCAACCAGTGGCAGCCTGAGGAAGATCTATGTGCCAGACTGGAAACTGCACCTCCCTCTGCGAGCAGGACCAAGCTCACAAACTATCACCTCCTTGATGAGGTGCAGCTAATGGCCCTAGACTTCAAAACCCGGCTGCTTCTTCTCCTGGCTCCGCACAGCGGGACCCGCTGGTGCAGAGAACTCCCTTTAACCTCCCATCATATCCACGTCTGTAGAAAATATGGCCTGCCAATACTAACCTGCGGTTAGTATTGGCATATATAAACCGAAGTTCTGCTGGTGGGTAAGAAGGCTGCCCTGTGGAATGAACACTGGTGGCCGGCACCCCTTGGTCCTATGCCCAGACCTAAGGCAGAGGTAAAGAACCTTGGAGTCTGGATGGATGCTACGGTTAGTTTTCAGACCCATACTAAGAGAGTTGCGGCCACCTGTATAGGATTACTAAGAGATCTTAAACCCCTTTTGAAATTTTTTGATCCGGTAGAAAGTCAGCTCATTGTGCAATCTACCATTCTGACTCGCTTAGATTATGCCAGCTCACTGCTTTTGGGGGCTAATAAGGAAGAGATACGGCGACTGCAACAAGTTCAGAACTTTGCAGCCAGAATCTTGGTATGTCTTCCTCGCCACTGCCCAGCTGGGGCTACAATTCAAGGGCTGCGCTGGCTTCCGATTTATAAACGAATCCAGTTTAAAGCCCTCTGCTTATCTTTCAGGATCTTAAAGACGAGTAGCCCAGCGCTTTTGAGTGATTTTTTGATCCCTTATGTCCCTCACCGACAGTTGCGTTCCTTGGGTCAGCAATTGGTGACTGTACCGCGGTTCAAACGTAGCAGGGCGGGAGGGCGTTCATTTCGCCATCTGGCTGCCAAGCTATGGAATTCCCTACCGACATCTATCCGCAGTATGGAGAACTTGCTTGCATTTCGAAAAGCTATTAAAACCTTCCTGTTTGCGTCAGTATAGACTAAAGGCTGGGTTGTCAGCGCTGTGCCCTGTTTTTTGTGTATGTAAATCCGATAGCGCCGGGACGCCCCTTCGCTGGGGCAGCTGTGCGCTTTAAGAAAATCTCTAACATAACATTTCAATAGTTAAAAGGAATGGTGGCCTCTTTTTTACAAGACCTCTAAAATGTCCATAGCCACAGACTTTGCTCATGACACAATGGTCCTAATAAAATGAATACCTCATCATGCAGCCATGCCTCCCCTGACTGGATATTCACTATGGACAACTGAATCCAGCTGCAATATTATTCATCATTGACGGGCCCTACAGAGAAATATTCGAACCAGATGGCATAGAACATTTAGTCGCCAAGCTAGACACTAGAGACATGCACACTGAGGTCCACTCTGGGGGCCTCATCGTCGACCTCTGGACTGTAAGCTCAGATGCTGCAGGTGAACAGGCACACCCTACATCAGAATGACAACAATTAGAGTGAGTGATGAAGAAATGAGAGGAATGGGACATCTCAGGACCGCCAAATCCATTGATAAGAAGAGAATTGATGGCAGAGACGAATAATGCTTGCCTTTAATGCCCTGAGATAATCATGGTCTTGCTTCTCCAGGGGGTGGGGGAAATGAGCGTTCAGCCTCCAGCCTCCGGATATTTACCCACTGAATAGCGGGTGAGGCCCTTCATGTATATAGGATTGTACCACTTTGAGACCAGGAGGTGGGTGGAGTTGATTGCCCCTTTTGGTGGTGTCCCTTCTGATGGAGTGCTTTTTGAGCCTCTGCTTCCCAACCCACCAGAGTCAATTCAGTTCAGTCTAATTTACAGTATGTTGACCGGCCGATGTGCACTCACAGGTGTTGGACGGGCATCTTCTGCTTTCCAGCATAGCTCTAGGAAACGGGCGGCTTCATACTACTTTTCCAGATGACATGTGCTGGGGGAGGCGATTGAGGGCGCAAAACATTTGCCCATTTCAAACAGTTACTTGTTCAGTGAATTTCATATTTAAGAATCCATAGTTTGAGTGATTATTGCCATTTTGTTCCCGGTTTATTTTCTTTTCCTGTTCTCACTTCTACTGCACATTATAGTCACATACCCCACAAGACAAGTATTGCATAGCCCACAGTATAGACCCCTGCGTAGGCATGCATTTCTTGCACTCCTCATCACGACCTATTACTCACCACCTATGAGTAGGATTTTGACCTCCAGAACTCCACTCCAGTGACTCTCAACTTAGTGAGCCTGTTCACCTGCCACCTCCTTGCTGTGGTGCATGATGCCTACAGACCCTGCTTGGCCTCCCAATACCTGCATTTCTCTCAGTCACTACATTGGCCGTGATTTGGCAGCCCACACTTGCTCCAAATATCTGCAGATACTGTGGCTCAATATCAACGGTATGGCCCATTACAACAAGAGGAAAAAAGTCCTAATCTACCTAGCCACAACATCTCCATATATTGCCTTGTGCAGGAAACACACCAAGGCAGATTCTGATAAGTGGAAATGATATTGGGTGGGGACAGTCCTCAGTGGCAGTCACACTGGCTGCACTGGAACCCCCAGTGCTGAGCGGAATCCTATGAAATCGCTTAAAAAGTAAGGTTGGCCATAATTATTAGGAAGTAACTACAATGCACAGTACACAAAACCTGGGTGGTTGATGGAGGGAGCTACCTTTTCACCAAGGTCTGCACAATGGGTGGGACAGTGGCATCTGCACCCAACAAAGAAACAGCTGCTTTCCCCTCCTATCTGTCCCGGCTTATTTCCTAATTTGGCCACACTAGGTTGGTGATGGGTGGTACTGAAATCATGCCATTGATCCGCATATTGACCATACAGGCAACAATGACAGATCTAATGCTAAGGACCCTGAGATCTTGACTGATGTCATGGTGGATTTCTTGATGACAGACCCAGGGCAACAGCTCTACTCTGAAAGAGAGAATTCACCTGTTTCTCGGGCATACATGGTTCATGCTCAATAATTAATTATTACTTGCCGAACTATCCTACACTAGCAATATTTCAAGACTATAGTATACCATATGGGAGATTTATCTGACAATTCTCCAGTGGTGTTGATCCTAGATCCGGGTCCCGTAGTTTCGAAGACCAAACCTTTGGAGATTGAATATGACACATTTTAAATCATCGGCAGATAAACAGAAATTGGTCGCCCACTTATGTCAATACTAGGCAGGCACCGAGAACTCCACACAGCTCTTGTAAACTGCGTGGAAGGCTGCCATCCAAGGTGCCCTAATGAGGGACTTGACTATACAAAAACATTAAACCTTGGACAAGCAAAATCGACTTGAATCGGTGTGTAGTCTTCTGGCAGACAGCTCCGTCACCAAGAGGCACACCTTCCTATACCAGCTATCAGAGATAAGTTGGGAAACCTGGTGTTGCATTCGATACAGATAGATCATGGACACTTACCCCCACAACCTAAGTGTCCTTTATAATGCGGAAGTGCTAGATGAGCTTGCCAGGGAAACTGAATTTCTGGAAAACATCCATCTCCAGACTCTATCTGAAGCAGTCAAGCAGCTACTTGAGAGGCAAATATTTAAAAAAATGAGATATCCGCCGCTATTTCAGACATGTCTTATAACAAGGTCCCAGGATATGATGGATTTTCTATGGAAGTTTGCAAATTGAACAAACAAATATTGACACCTCCCCTCTACAAAATCTTTAGGGAAGTCAAAGAGTGGGGTGGACTTCCAACAGATTGTAATAATGCACTGATCAGCCTTATTCTAAAAGCCAGCAAGGACTCTACTCACTGTGCCAGCTATCATCCGATCTCACTCCTTAACACAGACTTGAAAATGTTGGCCAAGGTATTGACCTGCTGGCAAAAGAAAATCCTCCAGATTCTTCTACACCACTCGCAGATGGGCTTTGTGTCAGGCCAGACATCCAGGGATCACATGCTGATGCTGACATCTGCTCTGGCACATGCGTGAAGATACAGACAATAAAAGCCTTCTATCACTCAAAGCCGAAAAGCCATTCAACCATGTTTAATGGGCTACCAATTCAGCACACTGAGGTGATCTGGTGTTGGTCTAGGGTTCCCTGCCAAGATTCAATAGCTGTATTCCAACCCCACCACCCAAATTTATTGTGGTGGATACTTGTCCCGAACCTTCCCCAACAAATAGGGGAAGAGTGAAGTTTTCCCTATAACTATTCACTAAGTGGCAAGAAAGGTATGCAGACAATCTTTCAGTTTTACATGGAAGAAGATGAGATTAAAGTACCTTGGAATCTTTGTCAGCAGAGGCCTGGACAATAGGAATTGCAGATAATATACAACCCTTGATGTCCACAACTGATAATGATTTCCTAAGGTAGTCTTCCTTGCAACTCTTGCTTAGGGGTGCAAATAGGTGGCGAAGACGGTGACAGCCCCTCGATTCAACTATGACTTTGACCTGTTACCAATCCCTAAAGGGATCCAACGCACACTCAACAGAAGGATAAACTCATTTGCGTGGGCAGGCAGTAAACCCTTGAAAAGGCACACTAGCATGAGAGCAGGGGTGGAGCCTACACTTGCCAGAAATGGGCCTCTATTACTAAACGCACCAGTTATCACACGTAGTACGTCTACTAGGGGACAGAGTGGGCTGGGTATGCTCAGACGTGAGTCCCAGGCTATCCACATCACTGGAGCCAAGCTATCCAGGCTGAAGAAGGCTGATAGCCAGAAACCGGTCCTTGGATGCTTGATTCTGGTCTAGGAAAGACATGGCTTGTTAGTTCGGGCTGAACTGTTCCCATGAGGCACAGGGTCAAGGCTGATTTGCATATAGCCATTGTCTGACCTAGGGTGGTGTGGAGTGCAAACAACAATGGATTTAGGCCCAGATCTTTGTACTGGGGTGAATGTAAGACATTGTTCTGCATTCTGTCTATCAACTGTGTTTTTTGCAATTTTCACCCCGAGTGGGCTGGGTATGCTCAGACGTGAGTCCCAGGCTCTCCACATCACTGGAGTCAAGCTATCCAGGCTGAAGAAGGCTGATAGCCAGAAACCGGTCCTTGGATGCTTGATTCCGGTCTAGGAAAGACATGGCTTGGTAGTTCGGGCTGGACTGTTCCCATGAGGCACATGGTCAAGGCTGATTTGCATATAGCCATTGTCTGACCTAGGGTGGTGTGGAGTGCAAAAAAACGATGGATTTAGGCCCAGATCTTTGTACTGGGGTGAATGTAAGACATTGTTCTGCATTCTGTCCATCAACTGTGTTTTTTGCAGGGGACAGAGAGCAACAGACAGAATAGGTTTCCATTGAGTGATCACTGGCAAAAGCTCCTTCCAGGATGGATATCTTATACAAAGAGAAAGCCACCGATAAGGGAGTATGTCCACTATTGTTGAAGGCTATGTGGGCAGCATGGAAGAACTTCTATTGGACTGTGGGGGTGGATGGAATACTGCACCAAGGGGCATCACTGTGGCCCTATGTGGGCATACATTTCAGAGGGAAGACGATCAGGTGGGCAATGTGGAGACAGAGCAGCATCCAGACCTTGAGTACTCCGTATGATGAGGGAATTATTAAATCTTTCCAGGCATTTTGTGCAGAATATTGTTTTTATTTTTGTTATTTTTCCCGGTTTTATATAGCGCAAACTTGAGCCGAATCGGGTATCAGAGTGCTTTAAAGAACACTGGTTGCATTACATGAGGATATACCCATCCCAGCTTGCAAGCACTGTATGAAGCATGCTCTAGGACTCAACTCCCCACCGCATCAGGATTCTACCATTGGGAAATACCTGCTGACCTGGGAACAATCCAAGGGAGCAGTCACTAACCTTTATCAAATTCTAATTGATCTTGTGCACTCCTTAAGTACTCATAATGCTGCTAAGCATATTGGCTGGGGAGGCTGCACACATAAAACTCAGAGGATGACTGGGCAGACCTCCTTTAATATCATGACCATGCAACTCGAGCGGCCACACTGAAGTCTGCTTTTTTCAAAGTGCTCCATGACTGGTACTGGACAGCCTCCACAAGTTGAAAAGAGCCCAACTTGTGCCTAATGATCACTGCTAGTGATGCTCCCAACTGGAATGAAATCTGTCCTACATATTGTGGTCCTGCCAGGGGCTCCATGGCTAATGAGTGGACGTTTGACATATGTTACATAACACTAGCCTCCACACTTTTGTAGAATCTGCAAAGCTGTCCATACTCCATGACACCATGGACTTTGATGATGCCTCCTCCACTTGGAGAAGGTGGACGATGACGGTGCTAATGACAGCAAAGGCACCGGTGCTTCCCAATTTTAACTATGAATGAATGCATTAAATTAAAATCATTTTATTAAAGATTTATTTTAAACAATTGCAGCTGAAGTAAAAATTTTATATTTACTTACTGTCCATTTAAAAGTTATGTATAGAATTTATTTAAATTAATGTAATTATTTTTTGGAAAAAGCTAAATTATATTTATGTTTAAATTAAACCAGCTAAACAAAATATGTTTCTAGCATTATATAAAATTTCTATATATTTTTTAAAAGTTGAAATAAATTAATCTATTCCAACATTATTTCCTATTCTGGATGACTGAACTATTCCGCTTAGCTACATTCAAACAGAGTAAATATAAGATGCAATATCAACTCCGAAAGTTTGAGAAAATCTTGGGTCCATTTATATGTCTTTTTGACACATAAATACCAGTCCACATAAATGCACCACCCCAGAAGAGGGTAAACTTTGTGAGTCTCACACTCCTGGACAAAGCACAAAAGAGACATGAGCCATTTGACAGCATACATGAGCAGTTTATGAGAGACCAACCTCATGTGCAGCCCCCACACCCTTCACAGTTCAGATGAGAGTGAAGGTAACCAAGAAATTACCCACAGCCATATGCGGTAACATATACATGCCCTTATCGTTGCAGAGGAAATGTAGGAAAGTGCAAGATACACTTTATTTTGAGACCACCATTGTCATGACTCCAACCAGTCCCTTTCCAGACCACTTTTGAAATGATAGAGAGTTAAGGGTGATGCAGCATTAATCAGAGTACTGATACGACTATGATTTGCCTGAATAAGTGGGCTACTCGTGAGATGTTTTGATCATCCATATACATACTGACTTATTACTTCAATGGCACGAGAAGTGGATCTGTAAACTGTTGTTTTTTTGTAATGTATATGTGTGCGACTATGTTTAGAACTATTACCAAGTCCCATTACATGAGACGGAAGGTGAACTTGAAAACAGGAATATTTACAGTAAGATGAGGGTTGAACACTACGTTTTAGTACCGACTTCAGAAGATGTATTTC